>NW_007747479.1:9924-12399 GCF_000696425.1 Galeopterus variegatus
CTCATCAAAAACACAGCTTATTATTTTTAATACATATCTCTACAGAAGAATACATACTAATTAGACTTTTAACTTTTAATAACCACAATTTTCAATGTAAACCTAGGAAGCATGAAATATTAAACTTTCTGTCATAGATCAATATTTTATTTATCAAAGGTTATCCCATTTTAAAAATTCAACATATGATTTTTAAAATGACAAACAAAACAAATAAAAAAACAGAACACAACAAAAAACCAAAATGATACACACTCAAAGACAACAAAACAGTAATACTGGGTAGAACAAGTTTACTCAACAGATGGTACCAACAAATGACTTAAGAGCCCAAAAGATGAGAAAAGAGAGTTTCCAGCACGAGCACCAGAGCAACTTCTTCAAATTCCAAGACACATCACACAACATAATAAGTGTACATATGTGTAAACAAACCTAAACACATATGTGTACACTCACAGCCCTTAAAGCTTTCATTTTAGTCATGAGATAATAATACAAACTCACTAGTAACATAGAGTTGAATCCAAAGCATACTTCAGACAAAATGGGAACTTTTCACATGGCCAAACTTCATTTGCTGCAATAGGTAACCAAATAATGGCTGTGGAACAAACCTTAAGTAAAGCAATTTCCATAGCAGTCTGAATCAGATCTTTTTGCTCATTTTTATCTTTCAGTTTCAAAGAGTTTTGGGTTAAATTCTCAAATATCACACATAGCTAGGACTTGCTGAATTGTATAAGAAAAACAAAATCTACAAGTAACCTCAATTCTTTCTAATGAAGAGTTTCTTTTTTTTCTTGTCTTGGCTTGATTGCCATTAACAGTCAGTTCTGTTTTAAGACTTGCAAAAGTCTGTACACATATAAACAGATTTTGCTGAGACAGCAAATTTTAATGGTTTCTATTTCTCTAGCCAACACAAACTCAGAAAAAATTTTCTTTTAGGTCATCAGGTCTCTTCTGAATAAGAGGCACAAACTTACTCAGACTCAAACAGACTAAGTTCACAAACATTTTGAAAGAGAAAGCTGATTATTAGTCTTGAGTAATTTCTCACACCGAAGTGGTAACTTTAATAAAAAGAAAAGTGCAGAATAGTCATTTCTGACATTTCCGTGGTACCTCCCACAAACCAACAGTGCAGAAAGAGGCCTACCAGTGGGACTTCCAGCTCAGAATCCCTTAAATGCTGCTTTCCACTGCCAAACAAAGACAGGGACATTGGTGGTTGACACCACTGCTAAAAGACCAGGGAAAGTCCCCCAAATCCCAGCCTCAAGGCTCAGCTAGCACAGGCAGGTGAAACCCACAGGTGGACCCAGACTCACTCCCACAGAAGTTGACAGGCAAAACCACCCAGGGCCCACTTGTTCTGGCTTTGTTTCCCAAAACCTGTTATGGGGCAGTACTCAGCTACTGGATGAATGCTGTCCAAGAATCTTTTACCAAACCCAAGTCCACTGCTTGTCCCCGCACAAAAAAACTCAAAGGACTCAAAAGCCAAATGGTGGTGAAAATGGAAGTCAACTTCCATCAGGAAGAGCAGTGAAATGATGAGAGATGTTAGGTTCGCACATCTGCCTGCTAAAACTGAAGGAAAACCGTCACACAAAAGCCATATCAAAGACTCAGATTTAAAGAGGGATATGTAAACAGAAGGTTGAGGGAATGCAGTGTGGGAAATGACAAGCAGGAAGGACAGAGACGTGCACTGTGTACACCCCACTCAAGACACCTGGCACATGGNGACCAGTCCTGGTTTTTGAACTTGATGAGATATAATACAAGCCTGAAACCTAAGTATCCCCCTTCTGTTAGGTTGAAGATTGAGTTCTGTCACTAATGGACAATGGTTTCATTAATAATGCCTTTGTAGTGAAACCTCCCTAAGTATCCCTAAGGACTGGGTTCAGGAAGATTCTGGGCTGGTGAACACATCAAAATGCTGAGAAGGTGACACAAGTGGTGAGAGCATAGAGGCTCAGAGACTGGTTTATATCAAAGTCAATGGAAGTGTGGATTTACTTGGGACCTCCTAAAAAAAAATTATAAAAAGATATAAAGGTGGCTGGCTGGTTAGCTCAGTTTGTTAGACAACTGTGTTTTTTATTTTTTTTTAACATGACCGGTAAGGGGATCTTAACCCTTGACTTGGTGTTGTCAGCACCACGCTTTCCCAAGTGAGCCAACAGCCATTACTATATTGGGGTCCAAACCTGTGGCCTTGGTGTTATCAACCCCACACTGTCCCAAGTGAGTCACAGGCCAGCCCTTAGAAGGCTGTGTTCTAACAGCAAGGTCAAGGGTTCAGATCCCCAAACCAGCCAGCCGCCTTAAAAATAAACTATTGGTAATAAATTGAAAATATTTTAATCCATGAGTTGTAAATACTTAAGATTAATAAATCATCTTTTAAAGCTAAAAATATAAATAGATAAAGATAAAAAGCTCAACTTACCAGAGATACAA
>NW_007747480.1:0-288 GCF_000696425.1 Galeopterus variegatus
CCTCTTTGTTTTACTTTTCAGAAATCTCAATTTGAGATACATCTTTTAATCCTCGTTTATCATATTGCCTCCTTTAAATTTCTCAGCTAAGAGGAGAGGAGGATATAAAGACTGTGACCCAGGTATATCTTTCTTTCTATCAGTGGCTGAGCAGAGTTGTTGGTCTGGATTTCTGGGTATGGTCAGACTCTTACTGTGCTGATCTGCCAAGAGGTAAACGTGAGGTCATACGATGTTGACGATAATTGGGCATGACCGGGTAAAAATTCATCTGTGATTATGAGGGTA
>NW_007747480.1:5908-6311 GCF_000696425.1 Galeopterus variegatus
GTACAAATGTCATTGTGTTTAACATATTTCATGAAAGTTAGGGAAAGTTGAAGAATGGCCCACCCACCAATGTGTTCATATGTTAATCACGAGAGCCTGTGAGAATTACTTGCTATGCCCAAGGGGACTTGGTGGATTTTATTACATTAAGAATGTTGTTATAGGGAGATCATCTGGGATTATATGGTTGGATCTTAAATGTGATCCCAAGAACACTTATAAAGGGGGGGAAATAATTCCAAAAGGAGTCAAAGAGATGGAACATGGAGCAGTCGATCTGAGTAAAGGGACAAAGGGGCTGCAAACCAAGGAGTGCAAGAAGCCCACACAGCTTCAAGTGGTAAGGAAGCTCTGAAGCATCAGGAAGAATCCAGGCCTACCAATACCATGATTTTCGCCATGT
>NW_007747480.1:8395-8608 GCF_000696425.1 Galeopterus variegatus
AAGGAAGCTCTGAAGCATCAGGAAGAATCCAGGCCTACCAATACCATGATTTTCGCCATGTAAAATGTATTTTGGACTTTAAACCTCCAACACCGTAAGTGAGTAAGTTCATGCTGTTTAAAGCTACTAAATTGGTGGTGATATTTTTATAGCACTTAATAGCAAGTAAGTAAACACATCAAAATTAAATTAAGGATTGCCACATACTGTGTA
>NW_007747480.1:11898-12398 GCF_000696425.1 Galeopterus variegatus
ATGTTTGTATATGAAGCTGCTTGTAGTGTATGTCTTGGAACTATGATGTCACACAGAGTGCTGTGAATATCATATTTTAATATTGGTTTAGCTGATTGCACAAATGTCATTGTGTTTAACATATTTCATGGAAGTTAGGGAAAGTTGAAGAATGGCCCACCCACCAATATGTTCATATGTAAATCACAAGAGCCTGTGAGTATTACTTGCTATGCCCAAGGGGACTTTGTGGATGTGATTACATTAAGAATGTTGTTATAGGGAGATCATGTGGGATTATATGGTTGGATCTTAAATGTGAAACTAAGAAAACTTATAAATGGGGGGCAATAAGTCCACCGAGAGTCAAAGAGATGCAACATGGAGCAGTAGGTCTGAATAAAGGGACAAAGGGGCTGCAAACCAAGGAGTGCAAGAAGCCCACACAGCTTCAAGTGGGAAGGAAGCTCTGAAGCATCAGGAAGAATCCAGGCCTACCAATACCATGATTTTCGCCATGT
>NW_007747481.1:0-360 GCF_000696425.1 Galeopterus variegatus
AAGCCAGATAAAGACACTACAGAAGAGAAAATTAGAGATCAATATCCCTTATAAACATCAACGTAAAAATCCTCAATAAAATACTAGCAAGCTAAAGTAAATGGCATATTAAATGAATTATACCGCATGACCAAGGGATATTTTATATTTCATGATAAAAACACTTAAATTAGGAATAGAAGGAAACTACCTCAACATAATAAATGCCATATATGAAAAACCCTCAGCAAACATCACACTCCATGATGAAACACTGAAAGCTTTTTCTCTAAGATCAGGAACAAGGCAAAGATGCCCACTTTCACCATTTCTTTTTGTTTCTTTGTTTTCTGACCGGTAAGGGGGTCATAACCCTCAGCA
>NW_007747481.1:2089-5449 GCF_000696425.1 Galeopterus variegatus
ATGTTCATAGCAGCAGTATTCACAATAGCTAAAACATGGAAGCAACTATATAATTCCACTTGTATGCGGTACTTAGAATAGTCAAAATTACAGAGACAGAAAGAATGGTGTTTGCCAGGGGCTGGGGGTAGGAGAAAGGGAAGTTAATTGCTTAATGGGCACAGAGTCTCAGTTTTACAGGAAGAAAAGAAGTCTGGAGATGGATGGTGATAATGTATTTAATACCAGTGAACTGTACACTTAAAAATGATAAGATGGTACATTTTATGTTATGTATATTTTATGATTAAAAAAAAAAATCCAAAACATACTAGCTGTATGTCTGCCTTTACAAGGCCCCTGGCTAAAAATCCATACCCTAAGCTATGCAAGGGAGGAAATTGGTCATTTGTGTTCAACAGGATCCAACTTGACTCTCCCTTTGATGTAAAACAAAACATGGATTTGGAAGTAGTAAAGAAGAAAATAAGGACCCAGTGAATTGGTTTCTTATTGAGTTGTAAGGTAAACATAGGGAAGAAGAAATAGGTTTCTTATTTGTTTTCCCATTCTGAGAGAAAGTAATGCTGTCTTCACACAGAGAAGGCACTCCACCAGGTACTCTCTAGGGCTCTGCAGTGTTGCCCCTGCTAGGCTTTCTTCCATCTATCTCCTCTGCCGCCCTCTTCAAACACAGCCACCTGCAGAAGAGGGATACTGTCTGAATTTTTTTCATGGATTGATAGGCACTTAGACTTGGTGATTGTGCTTATTACTTATTTCTAAGACTGTGCTTATTATTTATTTCTAAAACTGGAAAGGACCATAGGTGTTGTGGCAGGAGACTGCTAGTTGTCCTTAGATATCCAATTCCCTCTCCACTCCCAACACACACACATATTGCAGTTGTACACAACAACTATGAGGGGGTCTTCATAACGTTCATGGAAAGATTCATATTATCTTTTAATTATATTTCTCCATGAACTTTTTGAAGTACCCTCATATATGACATGATGTGACAGCCACTTTCCACCTCTCTCCTTGTGAGGTGTGACCATGTGACTACATTCTGGGGTATGAGTGGAGGTTGTGTGTTGCTTTTAGAACATGCCTTTGCAGAAGCAGGTATGTCTTCCATTTGGCCCTGTCCCTCTTCTCCCTGGCTGCTTTGTGGACATGACAGTGAGTCCCGGAGCCACATTGGTGAGTGCTGGAGCCACATTTTTAACGGCAGGATGGAGGCTGCATGCTGAGCATGGAGGAGGAACAAGACGGAAGGAACCTGGGTCCTGAAACTATGAAGCTTCCATGCAGCCCTGGAGTATGTATGCCAGTGCTCTGTGTGGAAGAAATAAATGTTTATAATAAAGTGTTAACTACACCCAAAGCAACTGGTTTCAACCTCTAGTTTTCAGATGAAGAAACTGAGACCAGAGAGATTAAAGCACACCCTGGGTCATACGGCCACCCCCTCTGCAGACTGTACATTAAAATGATGGAAAATTACTCAGCTTACTCATCTCTCCTGTTAATGGCCATGAGAGTGAAGTGTCCTACAATTCCTTTTTTATTGACTTAATGTCGTATTCATAGCAGCAATATTCACAATAGAATAGCAAGGGTAACAACAGAATTTCATGCTAAGAACTACATAATTTCAAGTTTTTTAGGATGATCAACATGTCCTGTTAATGGAACTTGTTTAATTCAGTGTTGATTGCCAGGGTCCAAAGCTAATGGGGCATTCTGAGGGTTCTGACCAAGGAAACAGCCAAACTGTGAGATATTCTCAAAGTGCATTTCCTGAAGTCCCCAGGAAGATAATCAGCGAGTTGTCCTGTATTTGTCCTTCCTTCTGAGAAGGAACAGTACACCTTCAGATGGGGCTGGGATGGCGAACGCACGCGGCTGTAAGTTCACACACAAGAAACCACAGCCCTGCTTAACTGAAATGAAGTCCACCCACGGTGCCACATTTGCTTTCCGTTATCTTTTTCACAGAAAAGGAGAAAAACAGTTCTGAATTCACTGTTTCCTCGGTATCCCTATTTGCTGCTTTAAGATGACATTCCACAGGCATTACGCTGCTTGACGTACTTCATACATCCGATGCTCTAAGGAGTTGTGAAATGACTTGGAACTGTTTCAGAGAGCAAAACATCTGATCTTTTTTTTTTAAGCTTTGGATACAGTTTATGGAAAATAAGAATTCTTTCTCTCCTTTGGAACATACTTCGGAAGCATTTCTTTTAGGTTCTCCTTAGTGGCTTCCTATTGAGAGGACTGATACTAAGTCACAACATCACAGGACAACTAAAACCATCAAAAGGCAAGGCCGTTCAGTTCAATTTTCTGCATCCCTTTGTCTCAGGTCCCGCACAGCTATCCTGAGTCATTTTTACGATTTGCAGAAATGACAGCCAGTGTGGATGGGCCTCGCTTTCCTACAACCAATTGCTTTCAGAAGAGCTTCACTGCATTTCTAGCTCTCAAAATCTTCAGTACCAGGGTTGTTTCAAATCTGACATCCCATGCCTGTTTTAAACGTTCTCCAGGACTGCTGGCTGCCCTGAGAATACCTGAGCCTTAACATAAGACCTCAAGTCTCCCCCTCCCGCCTCTCCCTTTGGAACATACTTCAGAAGCATTTCTTTTAGGTTCTCCTTAGCGGCTTCCTATTGAGAGGACTGATACTAAGTCACAACATCACAGGAAAACTAAAACAATCAAAAGGCAAGGCCGTTCAGTTCAATTTTCTGCACCCCTTTGTCCCAGGTCCTGCACAGCTATCCTGAGTCATTTTTACGATTTGCAGAAATGACAGCCAGTGTGGACGGGCCTTGCTTTCCTACAACCAATTGCTTTCAGAAGCGCTTCACTGCATTTCTACCTCTCAAAATCTTCAGTACCAGGTTTGTTTCAAATCTGACGTCCCATGCCTGTTTTAAACGTTCTCCAGGACTGCTGGCTGCCCTGAGAATACCTGAGCCTTAACATAAGACCTCAAGTCTCCCCATCCCGCCTCTCCAGATCCATCGTCTCCATGGTTCCCCTTTGCCATGACTACCTTGGACTATCCTCCATTTGAGGGACTTGCTTTTTCTTTTTTTGGCAGCTGGCTGGTACAGGGACCAAGCCCTGAGCTTGGTGTTATCAGTACCATGCTCTAACCAACTGAGCTAACTGGCCAGACCACTGAGGGCCTTGCTCACCCCGCCCTTCTGTCCTCTGCACCCGGAGTGCCACCCATCCCCATCTGTCCATCTGCTCTGTGCTCTTGCTGCCTGCCCTCTCTCCCACGCCCATATAAAAATGATCATTCCCCAGACTCTCCTACCTCTACAGTATCACACATTTAACTGTACTTTAGTTATTCAC
>NW_007747481.1:5919-7098 GCF_000696425.1 Galeopterus variegatus
CCCTGGCGAATGTTCCCCCAGACAGGTCCCACCTTGCTCGCAGGTGGACTTGGATCCACTCATGCAACTTGACGGGGCCCACCAACTTCAGTCCCCATGGGTCTGAGTACCATGGGCCTAGGACAAGTCTGGATATGGCAAAGAAACAGAAGCACCTCCGAGGTAGAGACAGACAAAAATGATGCAAAATGCTCCATTGTGCACCCCCAACCCCCACCAGGGCCTCCTGTGGGGCTGGCTGGCACCCACTCACACTTTCCTAAAGGGAGTTCTATGGGGGATTGCGCCGAGCAAGGTCCCGGAGTCCAGGATATCTGTAATTTGACAGGGTATAACAGAACTGGTCACTACTTACTTGAGATGAGGTTTGCAATATAACTTAATTTTATTTTTTCTTGTGTGAAAGAACCAAGAGATGAAAAGTTATTTTGGAACATTTACTTTTGGGATTGTTTATGAAGCATTATGCCTTAGCACCAACCTGGCTAAGTCTTACATCTACAGGAAGTAAATCAAAGACTACACCTCCTTTAGCATAATCTTAAAGGTTACATTCATTCATTCATTCACCCCACAAATATTTATTTAGTACTTATGACCTTCTAGGGTGGTAGGCTAGGTACTAGCGAAACCACTATTAACAAACAAACATGGCCTAGAGCAAATAAGACTTTAATTACAATTGTGATAAGGGTTACAAAGGAGAAGTTGCACACTGTAATGAAATCTGTGGGGGACATGGGGATGGTGGGGGTGGGTCAGGGAACAGTGAGGGGAGAGAGCTGCAGGGGAGAAGGTTCTGGGTGGGCAGAAGCTTGGCCAGAGCTGGTCCAGAGCTGGGCCAAAGAGAGGGGAGAGAAAGGAGCCCAGAGAGTCACCTGCTCGGGTGATAACATGAGAGCAGCAGGACGCCACAGCAGGAAGGGCTTTACACAAAGGAGTAACATGATCAGCTATGTATTCAAAAAACAAAACCGCAAACAATAGGTGACTTCAGTACCCAGGAGAGTAGTAAGAAGCATACAGAACTGGGCAGGGGTGAGGACAGTCAGCACGGTGGCACGACCCCTTCACTGTGTGGATGAAGACACCGCGCTTCGAAAGTGAAGCGACTTGATGAGACCACAGAGGGATATTGTCAGAACCTCCCTTTCCTGACTCTTGATCCAGTGTTTTTTT
>NW_007747481.1:8867-9295 GCF_000696425.1 Galeopterus variegatus
AACCATGCACATCATGCAAAAATTTTCAGGAAACAACTATTATTCATCCTTAGGGAGACAGAAAGAGATATTCCTGTTAAGAAAAAAGAAAAGACCGGTATGCACTTACTCTATTACTAAAGAAATAAGATCATTACTGCATACAGTAAACGTTAAAATCAACACTGCAGAAAATTGGGTTAGTGAATCGGAAACAGATACAAGAAACAAACATGAAGGGTTGAAAAATGATCAGACATTGAAAAGACAGCGAGAGAAGATGGCAGACATAGAAAACAGAGCATGGAGACGTGACCTGCAAGCAGCGGGCACCTGTAACGGGATAACAAATAAAAGTCAATTTTTCAGAACTTAACGCCAAAACCAAATACAAAAAAATCTGTGGATTGGAGACTAGAAACGGTCACTGTTTTATGTCCCATCTGTAA
>NW_007747481.1:10910-11847 GCF_000696425.1 Galeopterus variegatus
TCATCATAGGTGAGTAACATGTGGAAATATGTAACTTGCCCTCCATCTCATAAAGTGTTGTGTCTCCTTTATCACTACTCAATTTAACCCAATCAAGACACTACAATTGTCAGAACACCGGAGTTTATCTTTTACACACCTTCTGTGAAAGTCAATATCTGTATTACTCCATAAGATAATCAGAAGGAAACATATAAATGCATAAATATATGGAAAAATGTTGTAGAGATGTGTAAAATTCTTCAGAGACATCATTAAGTTAAAACAATAAACTGAGTCTATTTGACCTATCACAGAGCAGGTCACTGAGGGCATTGAAGGGAAAGCTGTCCAACATAAAGACACAACAAAGAATGTAGCAATCTCAGTTTTTATGGTGTCTGTACCCAAAGATATATTTCCCAGTTCTTTCATCATTTGGAAAATTTGTAATTCTAATTATAAGCTCAATATTTTAGCCCTTATAATCTTCACTTTTATATAATGCAAGTGAATGCATTATAAAAGAAATACAAGATCATCAGTTATTGTCAAGTGAATTTTACCAGCTGCTTTTGGTTTGGCTTAGCAATTTTTAATTTGCTATTACCATCATCGTCTTTGATGTTTGTCTAATATCTCTTGTGCTGTTACCAGAGAAGACATGAATGGCAAGAAAGTAATCTTTGTACTTATGGACATTATACCCTTGTTTAGAACACGATCCCTGAAGGTGTTTCTCTATGTCTGAAAAAGTTATGGAAGTCACATCCACTCCAATTGTTTATTGTGATGAAGAAGGCAAAGGCAGACATAACACCACATATTTTAGGTTAAAGCTTTAGATTTTGGGGAAGATTGTATGCCAGAAGTCTCCAAAAGAGGACATATATTCCTCTTACCTCTTCATTATTTCATGGAGACATTGGGAAATTACTAAATATGTAGTGGGTATGCA
>NW_007747481.1:12040-12398 GCF_000696425.1 Galeopterus variegatus
ATCCAGACTGTTTCACAAAGACAAAGAACATGTTCTACACAATTTTGTATACTGTTGTATTCCTGGTTCTAAGCACAGTTCCCACACTTGAAAAGGACCCAACAATTGTTGAATGAACAAACACTTCCAGCATGGAGGATATTCTCAAGAATCATTGGTCAACACTGGAGCATCATTTGCTTTGCACAAAGGATGAAGCATCAGGAGCCCATATTTCCCTGTACTGGTTTTCATAGAGCTTTGATGCTGAAGGTAATTTAGCTAAATGAGAACACACAGCGGACTCCTCCACCAAGCAGCCTTCCCTGATGTACTAAGTTTGGATTAGGCACACATAGTACCACGCGTTTACCATTAG
>NW_007747482.1:0-2605 GCF_000696425.1 Galeopterus variegatus
TTGACTTCACATGTAGCTCTTACCCAGTAGAATGACATTGATTAACAATGAATATAAATTAGATGAAGAACATTTGAATTAAATGATAGTGTGCCTCTAGAGATAATATAATGTAGAGCATTAATGCACTTCACTCATTGTCATTAAATATTTATCTGGTATTGTTTGCATCAGGTGGCAGGGATGCTACAATGTCCTTACAATTTTCTTACTCTATGGGAATATACAGTCCAACTGGAGAGGCAAGCAAATATACAGAAAAGTGTAATACAAGTGCACATTGGGATGCACAGTGTGCTTATTGAGAGATTTAGCAGCCATCTTCTTAGCCAAGCTTTGGGGGTCATGGAGGGCTTTGCTAATAACGTATTACGTATTTACACTAAATTGTGAATAGTGCTTAGGAGTTAACTAGATGGAAAAAAGTGGGTACATTAATCCGAGTTAAGAAAAACCACATACAAGACAAGACAGTATTTCAAGGATGAGTAAGTCTGAATGACNTATGTTTAGGTCTTAAAAGACAAAAGTCTTAGATGTGTTGGCTAATTTTGAAAAGACTCTTTTCCCTTAAATATTTCACTATTTGTAATAAATGAACAAATGATTTTTTCAAGTATTCCAAAGAAGCTTTTACTAAATTGTGATCACTGGTGATCATATTGTGAATGGGGTACTCTAATTGTTTTGCATTCTCCAAGAGAATTTAATTATATCAAAGACTATTTTTAATCCATAAGATGAAAGCAAGATAAGTAAAGCTATAAGAAATGGATTTAGTCATCAAAACCTAAATTATGATGTAAAATGTTGCTTTGCCTCACACAGATTGGTCACCTCTCTTCCCTGGGGGATGGAGACCCAAAGGATTACTCAAAGCCCATTTCCTCTGAGCAGTGAGACATCCCAAAGAGGTTAACTTCCTGGAACCCTCAAGAGAGGGGCATTCCTCCTTTGGGAAATTAACACTGAGCTGGGGTTCTGTCTCAGTATTTATTCTTTAGGCCAGAAAGTTACAGAAAAAAGAACATAGGTGGAGTTATGGTTAAGTATAGTTTAACAATAGAAGCTGGTAACGTGAGTGAAATAACAAAGTGACATTCCATAGTGCAATTTGCAAAAGGTTAAGTTGATCCACCAATAAAAGTTTGGTCTTAGCAAATACTGTGTTTTCCTACAGCAGTTTCCTCAGTATTTTTACCTAACAATAAAGCATCTTTTTAAACATATTAATCAGTAGGTTAACCTGCTCTCAAGTACATCTGTCCTTGAGAGCCAGCAACTTTGCTGTGGTACAGTTCTATATCCTCAACAGAGACTTTAGCCTGGGGAAAGTTTCCTGTCTTTTGCAAGGTTAACATTTCTATGTGTAATTTTAAAAGTTAGGCTAAATCTGAAACTACAGGTCTTTGGAAAGTAGGCCCTGTGAAATACATTTGCTTTATAAATGTTAGTATACTCCACATTAAAATAAATAAAATTAATAAAATCAATAAATGGAAGTGGAGGCTGAGACTCTCAACAAAATTTTAAAAATATTGATACATGCTGCAGCATGGATAAACCTCAAAATATTTTGCTAAGTGAAAGAAGTCAGTCACAAAGGACTACATATTGCATGATTCCATTTATATGAATTGTCCACATCAGAAAGCAGATCAGAGTTTACATGGGACTGTGGATGGGGACAAGGATTGAGTTCTTACCGAGGTGATAGGAAAGTTCTAAGACTGAATTATGGTGATAACTAAAATTCTCAGTAAATATACTAAAAAATACTTGTATTAGTCCATTTTTGTTGTTTATAACAAAATACATGGAACTGAGTGATTTATAAAGAAAATGAAACTTATTGCTTAATGTTTCTGATACTGGGAAGTCCAAGGTCCATCTGGTGGTGGCAACAGTGACCCAGGGGTCTCATGTTGCAAGATGATGGAAGCAGAGAGAGCAAGAAAGGGACAGGGAGAGGGAGAGGGAGAGAGAGGGAGGGAGAGAATGAGAGGGAGAAGGAGAGAGAGGGAGGGAGCGGGAGAGAGAGAGAGAGAGAGAGAGAGGTTTATTTGGCTTATGATTCTGGGACAGTTGCATCTGGCATCAGCCTCAGGCTGTTTCTACTCATGGCAGAAAAGTGGCAGGCAGCCAGTGGGTACAAGCAGATCACATGGCAAGAGGAAGCAAGAGAGAGAGAGAGAGGAGGTGACAGGGTCCTTTAAACAATCAGCTCTCACGGGAACTAACAGAGCAAGAACTCACTCACTACCCCTCCTCCCCCAGGGAGAGCATTAATCCATTTATGAGGGATCCACCCCCATGACTCAATCAGTTTCCAACACTGCCACATTGGCAATCAAATTTTCACATGAGTTTTGGAGGGGACAACACATCCAAAATCCATCAATACTAAATTATACACTTGAGATGGGTAAATATTATGACATATAAATTATCTCAATAAAGTAGTTCTTTTAAAAAAAAGTCCAATTTAAAAATATAGATCTAGTATTTAAATATTTAAATATTAAAAATTCACATTCACCAAACGCATTTTCCTTGAATTTCCAGAATGCACTACTATATTTATTTCTGTTCTTAATATGTGTAT
>NW_007747482.1:3235-4237 GCF_000696425.1 Galeopterus variegatus
GGAAGTGACTCACTGGATTAATTTGGATTAATATTTTAATAATCTTTTAAGCAAAATACTTATTTCACAATAATTTAACACGTGTTAAAAGCTTTTTGCATAATAGGGTGGTAAAAATCAAACAGTATCTAGGATGCTTTTCTCTAGCATTACGGGACAAAAAAAAATGGATCTATCCTAGAATCTAAGAATGGATATATAGTAGAAACGAAAAGAGATCAGCTCAGATTAATTAACTTAATTATTCAATGAATATTTATTGAGTTTCCATTATGTGCTAGATATTGTGCTAAAGTGGGCATTCAGTAATGGTCAAAGTGGGTATGTTCTCTGTTTGCGTGGGAATCACGGATTGGAGGACAGAAGTATGCAGAGACCCCCAAACTCACACTGATGGTGAATAATTACCACTGTAAAGGAAAAAGGTGCAGTACAGGAAATAATATATATCAGTTTAAGAGGGCAATTGAGAAAATAAGAGAAAAGTAAGTCTATCCTAGTAGAATAATCATAATTATAGGCAACAAAAATCTTTATACACTGGGAGGTTCAAAACAATAACATTTATGATAATGAGAAAGTGAAGAAAATTTAGTTGTAAAAATAGTGACCTGGTTAGATAATGCTTGGAAGATGCCTACTATGGGATATCATGCCTCAGAGGCAATCCTCCTGCTCTGATGGTCATTAGCATCACTGGGATGTTAGCGAATCTCGTGTAGGTAGTTTCACCAATGAACTTCCTCCAACTTTCCTTTCCTGAGATTGTTGGATTTTGTTTACTTGTTTCTATCGTCAGTAGCATTTGCCCTGTACTTTTCTCTCATCCTCTGTATTCTATGTACTTATCTAAATTTCTCATGAAAGTTAAAGGCTCATTTATTAGTGACTAATAATGACTTATCTGCTCAGAGAATTACATTCTAATGGGTATGACAGTTTTAAGCTTAATATGGCAGCATTTTAGACAGCAGGGAATAAAGGAAGTGGGATTTCTAGAAG
>NW_007747482.1:5883-6853 GCF_000696425.1 Galeopterus variegatus
TTTCCAGTAAAATTATCTTTTTAGAGGTTAAGTTCAAAATAAACTGTCTCTTTGTACTTTTCCTTGTCATTGAAACGTGCACCCTCACATGAATGATTTAGTGATTGCTTTAATATCCATGTTTGCCTGTATTGATTAACCTTCAAGATGGAGGCTCTCATTTGCATGGCAGACATGTCCATTGCTCACTGGAGTTTTTACTTCTTCTGGGTTCTTAAGACGATTGTATATCCCTGCTCCTGTTCAGTTAGGACTCGCTATGGGATTATTTTAGCCAGTGAGTTGTAGGTAGAAATGACATGTGTCATTTCTGGGCCAGAGTATTTAATCACAAGTGTGAGATTCTGCAGCATTCTATTCCTCTGCTGTGGATGTCATGGGCAGTATGTGGGGATGGAATAGCAATCTGATGTCCCTGACTGGCTATGACACACAGAGTCCTCCTAACAATCTTCATTAGACAAAGAGCAAGAGCAAGATAAAAGCTTTATTTTGTGATTTTGTTGCTTGCTGCCTTTTTTATTTTATGTGATTTAATTTGCTTAGGCTATTCTGACAGAAATTGGATCATATTCATTCTGATTCCACCATAATACAACACTTACCTCAGTGCTTGCATATGCTAAGCATTCAAAACATATTTGAATTAAATGTTACTTGTCACATTTTGTCATTGCTTGTTATATTGGTTATAATTGGCTATACGATGTACTAAATCCAAGGGCAGTTGTTTCATATACTTTAAAAACATTATCAATTTTCAAAGGATTTCTTTTGTATGCCATAAATTATATCTCTATTTCTTTTAATGTAGACACATGGAATTCTCAGACTAAGAATGTTACCTGTGCATTTATTATTGTTATTCTTTCCTTGTCACCTTATCTGAAAGTGCACACAATGCTTCAAATATTAAAATCCAGAATTCTGACATTCTCTTCAGAAATAGAAAAAGAGCTTTATTTCAGAT
>NW_007747482.1:8155-9686 GCF_000696425.1 Galeopterus variegatus
GAGAATGGGTACTGATCCAGTCTAATGTAAAGCATTTGCCTTTAGACGTGCAATGCATATCACATACAGAGTGTTCTAAATCTCAAAAGATTATAAATATCACAGATGGAGTAATAGGTGGAGTTGATAATTTTTCAAAGCATCTTGAAGGATACAAAATACATTTTGGATGGTTCACAAATACTAAATGGGTTACTACATGATGTGCTGAATTTCAAAAAATATAACTACCTCAAAACATCAGTGTAGAAAAGGTCAGTGAAACTAACCTGGCAATATCATGCGATCTTTGATAGAATCTAATTAGCACCAAGTTCATATCTGAAAACATTTCGTTAGACTGACAAGAGGCTGGAAAGGAAACAGATGATACTTGGGAAAGGTCCTTTTCCCCCTAATATATACGTAGAATTCCCATTATGGAGAATTAGAACTTCATACATGGAACAGAGGAAGAATAGACCAGAACATATTTTCTTCCTTAAAAAGCGCTATTTCAGCAGCAGTGGAACAGACTGCTAGGGTCAGAAGGGTCCTGGAGCTAGACGGTTTTTGCAAAGCCAGGGAACAGGTTTTAGAGTGAAAGAAATTCTCCATGGCCAAATGACGGAAACATAAGGAAATTATGCTGTTGAATATAAAATATGCTAAGCATTATTTACTTCTCATCACAAAATAGTATAACAGGCTTTAATCTGACTACACGTGGCTTTCGGAGCATGCATTTTCTCCGAAAAATAAATGAGAAAGCAAGTGAGAGCCTGGGGATAGCATGAGGTAAAACGGACACCCAAGCTGTGAGCCTGCCATCAAACTGATGCTGCTACCAAGTAAAAATCAGAAGAGAGAAACAAGAAACAGTGTTTTGACCCCCGAGTTAAGATCAAGCATGCCATTTTCTGCAGCAATTCCAGTATCTTTCAACAAAAAGGAAGAATAAAATAAAAGCAGTTGGCAATATATTGGGAAAGAGCAAGGTGATATCCACCCTTTTCTGATTTGCATGGCACACCCCTACCAGATGTGACTACTAACTGTTTTTACATCTATAATGGTGGTCATGCCAGTCTATAGCAATAATTGTTTCACACATCTTCTTCCCCCTTTACACAGTAATCTTCCTTCAGAGGAGCAGCTGTATTTTCTCCTTGAATCCCCAGAATCCAGTGCAATAACTAATGAACAGCAGACCTTCAATTCATGTTTGATCATCAACACGGATTAAATATATATAATTATATAATTGTGGGGTCTTGATAGACAGTAAAACAAACACAAAGAAAGTTATAGTGTCTCGTGCCCTAAGTACTTTTACATTTTCAACTATTTTGGTCCAAAAAAGAAAAAATGATTAATTAAATGAAGAATGGGTGTTAACAAGGGAGACATTTTTTTAAACCTAATCCAAGCAAATTATCATGAACAAAGGATGCTATATTTTTACAAAGGCTACTTTTGTCCTAAAATGCTGCTCTAAAGCAGCATGTCCCACCAAAAAATTGTGTAGATTGAAAACAAGAACACTTCGGGC
>NW_007747482.1:11772-12397 GCF_000696425.1 Galeopterus variegatus
GCAAAAGTCCTTCCAGCTATGAACCTGAAAAACAAAACCAAATTTATCTACTGCCAAGATAAAATGGTGGAACAGGCATTGGGTATACATTCCATTCAAAAAGGGAGGAATAGGCCAGAAGAAAGGAAAAACAGGTCCCAAACAGGTCCAAAACCCAGCAGGACAGACATTATGTCATAAACCTCCAAAATAATCTTCTTTGACTCCAAGTCCTGTATCCTGGGCACAATTGGGCATCTGAGCCCCCAAGGCCTCAGGCAGCCTCCCTCCCACAGCTCTGCCAGGCACAGCCCATTGGGCGGCACTGGTGCCTGCAGCTTTTCCAGGCCAGTGTTGCACGTTACCAGTGGCCCTGCAGTTCCAGGGTCCTGGAGGCAGCCCCACTGCCTCAGCTCTACTAGACATTTCCCTGTTGGGGGCTGTCTGTGGGGGCTCTGACCCCACTTTCCTGCTCAGCATTGCTCTAGTAGATGACCTCTGTGGTGGCTCTGCCCCTGTAGCAGGTCTCTGCCTGGGCTTCCAGGCTTTTCCATACATCCTCTGGAATCTGGTTGGAGGCTGCCATGCGTACACTACTCTCAAATCCTTCTGGCCTGCAGACTTAACACAATGTGGACATCACTGA
>NW_007747483.1:0-675 GCF_000696425.1 Galeopterus variegatus
ACCCGGGGCCTTGGTGTTATCAGCACCGCACTCTCCCGAGTGAGCCACGGGGCCGGCCCTAGGCCGTTTATGTTGCTTATAACAAAATACCTGAAACTGGGTGATCTATAAAAAAAAAATTTATTGCTTACAGTCCAAAGTCCATCTGGTGGTGGCGACAGTGACCCAGGGGTCTCATATTGCAAGATGGTGGAAGCAGAGAGAGAGAGAGAGAGAGACTCTCCTCTTCTTTTAAAGCCCTGAGAACCGTGCCCCTGACCACCATTTTTAATCTATTCACTACTGCAGGATCCTACAATCCAATCACCTCCTCAAGGCCCCACCTTTCAATTACCGTAATAGGATTTCCCACCTTCTTAACAGTCACAGTGGGGGCTAAGTTTTTAATACATAAAACTTGGGAGACAATTCAAGCCTCAGTGAGTTTTGGGGGGACATAATTCAGTCCACTACACTTTCCATTGATAATTTCTTTATATCTTCTCAAATCTGAAAGACTACATGCAAGCCATTGGAATTTATGGTTGATTCACAAATATTTCTATGATATATTCTGATCTCTATGTTAGTAAATAAGTCTTTAGTATAAAATCTCCCTGTCCCATATCCTGATTAGTTTTTTTATTTGTTTGTTTGTTTGTTTTTGTTTTTTAGTAGTAATGTTGCATTGTACTC
>NW_007747483.1:2680-3138 GCF_000696425.1 Galeopterus variegatus
GTGACTGGGTCTATAAGGTAGTTCAAGCAGGTGAGGCAGGTGAGCTCTTTCTGGAAGGCTTGTAGGATGTCTGAGTTCATTATTCTGAGAAAAGAAAATTACAAGAATTTATTCTCCTGCCCTGGAAAAACAACGGCCTAAATCTGACTTAAATTGTGAATCAATAATATACTTTCATATAGAAAATTAAGAGAGCTCTCAGCATGTGTAGAAGACATTTTTGGTTGCCTGTCCAACAGGTGTCCATATTCTAACCCACCTTCTACATAAAAAAGAACTTCAGTTTTACTGAGGTGTGACTTTCCTCTGAATAGCCTGAGCTTCAAGAGCTTGACCAAATTTATATCTTTGGACAATGGGTCCTGAATGCTCTGAAAATCAATCACAGTGCTCATTGCCAGTGATTAGGTTAGCCAAGGGCAGGCAACTGAGCTTTTACTATCATTATTTTATTTGTC
>NW_007747483.1:8636-11449 GCF_000696425.1 Galeopterus variegatus
GGTTGGTTGTTTTTCAGGCATCCAGGGAAGTTTCTTCTGAAATTATTTTGAGTGAATAGTTTTTGAAAGACGGTTTTCACAGGGCCTTTTAGTAAAAGTAAAATTCGTTGAGAGTATTGAAGATTTCACCAACCTGCAGATTCCTAAGAGCAAATTCCAGTATTATTGAGGATTCATGTGAGCTAGCTTCACAGCAAAAGGGAAACATAACAGAAGCTACGGTGTTTTTCTGTAATTTGAACAGANCAGTGGCCAGTCAAACATCCATCACTTCCTCTTTGGGACGAGGATGGGGACCCCTCTGAGTTAGAGGCAAGAACCTGCCAAAGAGCAAACTCCATACCCTGAGGCTCTGTGAAAACAAGTGGTCACAACCCCTGAGCACCAGTTTTTAGCTGGCAAAAGAGAGGGAACTGGATATCCACAGCCTTCTGCACAGAGGGGCTGGGGTAAGCCCTCTGCCTGCCATTCAACCCTGTGAACCTCTGGGATAGAGGTTATCTTCACCCTCAGAATTTTTTTATTTTTAAAGGAAAACTTTACATCACTAGCTTAAGTTTCTTAATGTGTCTTCAAAAAATAGAATGGAATAATAAATGAAAAACTTCATAAAGTTTGAAATAGTCAAACATAGGAGATGTAGAAAAAAGATAAATCTGATCAATTTACAAAAACACATTCCAGAAAATAAGTTCCTCAGTGGTGACAATGGAGTGTATATTCTAAGTTTAAAAAAAAAGAAAAAAAAATCAAATTATTTTTCTCTATATAATCTTAAAAATGCATAACTATGCATTTTTTTGGTGAAAAAAAAATCATCCAGATATATGCCATTGTTAACCAAAATATTCTCCATCCCATACAGGCGAATATTAATTTAATACTTCCTTTAAAATGTCCAAATCAAGAAATGTAAGATATTTTAATTCTCGTGAAAATTTTCAGAAATGTAAGATATTTTAATTCTCGTGAAAATTTTCCACTTAATGTCATTATTATCATGTCTACCTTTATTCTCTGAACTAGACTGAAAATACTTGTTATGGTTGCTTATAAAACTTGATTTGAGTTTTTATGTACATATTGTTTGTTTGTACATTTTTCTTCTTTCTTTTTTTTCTACAAGTTTATTCAAGTTTTATTCAATAAATAATTATATTTATTTTAAATTAAGAAATATGAAGTCATATTCTTAAGGAAAATGAATAACAAAAACCCTTTGGTAATTATAAACCCCTGTGAAAACCACCGTTAGCAACACAAAACTGGAATATGCTGCAGGCTTTTGTATCCTGTAGAATTTTTTTGTGGCCTTTTATAATAATGCTAAAAGGATGAGTGACATTTTGGGCATGCACACACAAATACTACCTGGGAACAAAGGGAGTCCCGTACAATAGAACTTTAGATTTACTATTTCTGTACAATGAAAATGAAAGGCCACATGCCATTAAATTTTATAAGAATAAAATAAGTCAACTTGACTCGTTATAATTGATATTTAGTTCTGCCTAGAGAGAGAATACATATGATATGCATTACAGGATTCAATTTATTGCTCAATTTAACAATATCTATCATTGAAAATTAACACCTTGGTAGCAAAGCCACACAGTTTACGTACCGTGAGACTGACTAGATATTTTTGTTTAATTTTGTGCCCTTATGTAGAGAGAATTATTTTTATTTTTATGTGTTTCACTACCTGTCAATAATAAATATGCTAGAGGAAAAATAGGAACTATTATTGCATCAGATATAAAGAAAAACTGTGCAGTATCAATACATATAGGTGTATAGTCATGTGTCCCTTAACAACAGGGATAAGTTAAGAGAAATGCATTCTTAGGCCATTTTGTCATTGTGGGAACATCGTAAAGTGTACTTACACAAACCCAGACAGTATAGCCTACTATAAACCCCTAGGCTGTATGGCATCCTGTACTTGTTCCCTCATCAACCAAAGCATTATGCTGTGCATGACTGCAGCTTGTATTCATCACGTTTTGTAAAATGCACTCTAGTTTTTAAAACTATTCCCCTACTCCAAAATACGTATTTTTTTCTCTTTTTCAGTTGGAAATAGTGCAGCAATATGTATCCTTATGCATAAATATTCGTGTACATCTATGAGAACTTGTGTAGTAATAATATTACAGGGTACATATATTTCAGAATTATATATACGTATGTGCACTTAAATGTTTATAAATAACCACCAAATTGCCCTCTCAAATAGCTTTCTTGTCTAAATGTTTATAAATAACCACCAAATTGCCCTCTCAAATAGCTTTCTTGTTGAGAACAATGAATATTCACAAACTGTGATCAGTTAGTGAAATTTTAAATGCTTTTAAAATTCCGAGGCGATTTCATTTATTAGAGTGGCTCCCTGCAATAGGATTAGATTGGGTTTTAATGATAAAAGAATTTGTATCCACTTGTCTTTCATCCTGAACAAACCGAGAGATTATTTTCCCAAATGTCAGTTTTTAGGTAGACATTAGTAAAATAATTTCCTCGTAGCTGAGATTTTTTTTTTTTTTTTAAAGGATGACCGGTAGGGGGATCTCAACCCTTGACTTGGTGTTGTCAGCACCACGCTCAGGCAGTGAGCAAACCGGCCATCCCTACATGGGATCCGAACCCGTGGCCTTGGTGTTATCAGCACCGCATTCTACCGAGTGAGCCACAGGCCGGCCCCGTAGCTGAGATTTAATACTTGTTTCTTTTCACAAGTTCACAACACATAGGTGTATTACTCTTCGCCCCAAAAAGGTTTCCCGTTTGCACGGCTGATCTCATCACTGACT
>NW_007747483.1:11901-12397 GCF_000696425.1 Galeopterus variegatus
AAAATAATTTCCTCGTAGCTGAGATTTAATACTTGTTTCTTTTCACAAGTTCACAACACATAGGTGTATTACTCTTTGCCCCAAAAAGGTTTCCCGTTTGCACGGCTGATCTCATCACTGACTTGGCCATCCAGCTTTCCTCTGTGCCAGTCTGATGAAGTTCTCTGTTCTGATCGATTCCCTTTTACCATCCAAATGAAAATGAAAGCCGCACGCGTAGCCGGAACTTTTCGGAGACCAGGCTGCTGGGATCTAGGGACCCCCTAGACTGAGGGGCTGCAGCAGATGAGCGCGCGTCACCTCTCGGACACCGCAGTCAAGTGCCAGCGCCTTGCCGGTCCCAATGTCATGTGCCTGAGCCTTTCATGCCTTCAGAGTCTTGCGCTGCTGCTGCCGCGTTGCGAGCTTGCAATCTTCGCCGCCACCTCCGACTCTGGTTGGTTGTTTTTCAGGCATCCAGGGAAGTTTCTTCTGAAATTATTTTGAGTGAATAGTT
>NW_007747484.1:0-7610 GCF_000696425.1 Galeopterus variegatus
TACCATTGACAGAGTCAAGGACAAATTTAAAAAATGGAGTAAACCCATATTGATGTACCTATTAAGAACAAACAAAACAACAAATAGATTATTAAAATGCAAATAGCTCCTGTACTTTAATATGAATTAGTTAATATGGATTAATATATTAATATAAATATAAAATCCAGTAGAGAAATAGACAAAATTTTGAGAGTTTAAATGGAAGTAACTGTTTTGGAGGGAAATTCTCTTGATGAGACTAAGGTTAAATGCTTTTGGCAAGGGTACTACATATGAGACACTGTGTAGTTCCTATTGCATGTCATCAGGAGACACATGACATCAGTATGTCTCACTCTTGGTGTTGCCAAGTTTGATAACTTGGTTGGTAATCTTCAAATCTCTCCCATGTAACTGTACATTTTTCTTTTTGCGAGTGATAAGTAATCTTCAAGGTAACACTTTGAGAACATGTGAATATCTGCTCTCAGCAACCATTTCCCCAGTGGTTTTAGCATCCATTGAGGATCCTTGCCTGATTTAATTAGTTTACATTGAGAGTTACAAAATAGCCATTTTCTGATTCTCTCATTCCTTCCACATTGATTAGCTGGCATGCTTCTGTATGGGAGAGCTTTCTCTTTTTCTCCTGTCTCTCTCATTTTCACATGAATTATTTATTTCTGTTTTAATCACTAGTGATTCCTGGCTTTTCTTTTTAAACTAATGTCACAACACATTGCTGTCATTGTTTCTTTTGATACTCAAATTGTTCCAGATTTTGCCAGTGGGGTCCCTGTAAACCAGCTTCTGTATCATTTCCAAATGTCTCTGTTAATCAACAAGCAATTCCTTGAATTCTGGTACAAAATCCCACAGGCTCACTTTATATTTTCCCTTCCCAAATCTGGAATCAGCTTTTTCTTTAAGAATCGTCAGTTTCTTTAGTGAAATGGTAATGGGCAGGAGGATTGTTATTCCTACTAGAGTGTCATTGCTTCTAGATCCTATCAGTGGACAGAGCCAGGAAATACTCACTGGTTGAGCATTCCTAATCCAAATATATGAAATTTCAGAATGCTCCAGAATCTGAAATTTTTGAGTACCAATGTGATGCTCAAAGGAAATATTCATCGGAACACTTCAGATTTCCAGTTTTCAGATTAGGGCTGCTCAGCTGGCATGTACTCTGCAAATATTCCAAAGAGAAAACCAAAATCCAAAACACTTCTGGTCCCAAGCATTTCGGTTAAGGGATACTCAACCTGTACATATATTTTAAACCCAACTTCATATTGGTATCATTAATTTCAATATGATACCTGAAATTTCCTCTTTGTTTTTCTCCTCTTCCATATTTGTATCAGTCTTTTTCCACTATGAAAAAACACTGCTTCCCAGCGATAACAGCATATTTATTCATTTGCTTTTTTTGACAGTATGAAAAAGATAACTACAGATTTATACTGTCAGTACAACTACCAACAACAAACCCACCAAGAAAAGCCCAAGATTTCCTTGCACTTCTTTTTGTCTTTATATACCCTCCTGAGGCAACACCCAGAGCATTGTATTAAAAAACTTCTTGACCTAATTCTTATCTCGGTGTAAATATGCTATCAGTTTGATATACAGTTATGTTTATCTGCCTCTGCCTGTATTCAGTTCCAGGGGTTACTCTTTTTTAAATCCTTTTCTATTTATTTATAAAATTTAAAATATTTACATAATTAGAAAGTCAAAACTAAGTAAAAAGTTATTCTCTCTCTTATTCCAATTCCATCACTCCTACTCCCACCCACCTCCAATAGATAATCATTTTCTCTTGTTTCTGGTTTATTCTTCTTGAGTAGCTTCTCACAAAAAAATAAATAAATAAAAAATATAAATAAAAAATTCATATCATCATTTCCTCTTTTTCTTAAAAAAAAGCAAACATAACACAATTTATGTACTCTTTTCTACCTTTCCTTTTTCACTTATCAATATATCCTGGAAATCACTTTTTCTCAGTTCATAGGAATCTTCCTCATTTTTTATTAAAACTGCATATACGGCATTGTACTATGTAATGTGTGCATGTATCACAGTTTATTCAATTAGTCTCCTATGAGTGGGTATTTATGTTGTTTTCAATATTTTGTTTACATAAATAATGCCACAATGATGAGTCTTTTGAGCATGTGGATCTGTTTTTGTTTCTGGATAAAGTTCCCAGAGGAGCAGGAGCTTTGTGAGGAGCAAATGCAACGAGGTTGTGTTAGGTATTGCCAAATTTTTCTCCATGGGTTTGTACCACTTTGCACGCAGAGGGGCAGAGTGTGTGTGCAGGGCCGAGGGGGCTGGTAGAGAAGGACTCACTTCTACTGTCTCCATAAACCTTTTTGCCCTGTCCAGGCTGGCTCTGCAGTTAAGTCTCAATTTTTAAAAAAAGAAAACAATTCCATAAATTTACTACTATTTCACATTCAGAAAGCCACTGATAACTGGACCTGAAAAAATTGGTGACCTCACACCTGTCATATACTCCCAGGTTCTTCTCTCCAACTGCAGGCTCTTCCCAGGTTAGGCCAATACAAAGGTAAGGAAAAGCTCTTTAGAGCTGTTGCCATCTTCAGTACTTACATTTACTGGGACAGGAGAGGGCAAATTTTACCTCTACCCCTCTTAGGATTTTTTTTTCAGCTGGGCATTATGTCTTGACATAAGACAGATCCATAGGAGAAAAACATACAAATTTGTTTAATACAGGTTTTACATGGAGTAGGAGCCTTCATAGGGAAATGAAAGCCCAGAGACGGGCAGTTAGAGCCAGAACACTCATACAATATATTGAACTGGACAAAGAGCAGTAAATTATGAAAAAGTGACAAGGCAAAGGGGCTTGAGGTAGGGCATTTAATTGGGTAGAGAGGCGGCTATGAAGACAAAGGCTGCTGCACCATCCTTGATGATGGGAGTAGTCCTTTCCCTCTGTTGTAGAGAGGACATCTTTCACACGGGAATTTTATCTCCTGCTTTTAAGAAACGGAAGGTAAGGGCCGGCCCGGTGGCGCGCTGGACAGTGCGCCGCTTGGGAATGTGGCAGTGCTCCCGCCGAGGGTTCGGATCCCATGTGGAGACCGGTTCCCGCTCACTGGCTGAGTGCGGTGCGGGCACAACACCGAGGGTTGCGATCCCGTTGCTGGTCAGTAAAAAAGACAAAAAAGGAAAAAAAAAAAAAAAAAGAAACGGAAGGTAAGAGTGATCTTCTTGCACCCGCTATTTTTCAAGTGCCTTTAATGCAAAATAGTCAGTGTGCCAGAGTGGCATATTTTGGGATGGCATGTCCTGAACTCCCTCACTGGCCAGTTGTATGTGCAGAGAACTGTGCAAAACCAGACCCCAACCTTTCTCAATTTCTCAAGAACTTTTCGTTCTCTCAGTTCCCTCCTCTATAACATTAATTTCTGTTCCCCCACCCCCCATTACCACCAGCATATAAACATTGTATAACACCTTTCATCTTTCAAGAGAAAAACAAACCCTCCTTTAGCCCCTTCTCAAGTGTTTTTTGCTCTGTTTCTTTTTTTCTTTTTATTTTTTCTTTTATTTATTTTGCTCTGTTTCTTTTTAAAATTTTTTTATTTTATTTTTTCTTTTATTAATATATATTTTTTACATTCTATGATGTTGCAGAGCAGTTGGGAGGGAGGGGAAAGGGGGAAGAAAATGGGATGGAAGAGGGAGGAAGGGGGATGGGTGGGATTGAGGCCTGTGGCACCCCCCACATTCCCACAGGGGAGACTGGGGGTCTTCCAGGGGTGGCTTGTTCATTGCCGGGCTGGGTGCAGATGTCAGCGGGGTGTGGCCAAAGCCCTCGCCTCCCACCACCCCAGTTCGGGAACCTGGAGCACTTCCTGTGGTGGCTCAGCGGTTCGGTGGGCATCACTGGGGGACTGCGGGCTTAGGGGGGCATGGCCAAAGCCCTTAGTCCCCCACTGCCCTGGCTTGGGAGAGCCCGGGGCGCTTCCTGTGGCAGTTCAGTGGTTGTCCCTGGGGCGTTTGTGCTTGTTGGGGGTGTGTGGTTGAGGCCCTCAGCCTCCACCCTCAGGACTGGTTGCAGGTGTTGGGGGGCATGGCTGATGCCACCGGCCCTCCCCCGCTTTCTGGTTTGGTAGCCCAGGAGACTTCCAGTCCTTCTAGGTTTTATAGGTGTTTTGGGGGGATGTGAGACCTTTACTAGTTAGTATCAAACTTTGTCTCTGGTCTGTGGGTATTTTGTTTTTTCTTCCAGTTCTGTGTTGGATTATTTGCTGCTCCCACTACTTAAACTTTGCACTGGAACTAATTTGTTGTCCTTTGCTTACTTCTAAAGTGGGGGAACTTTCTGTGGGGACCAGTACTGAAGCCCTGTGGTTGAGCTAAGTTGTTGCTTTGCTGCTGATTTGCTGGGGAAGGCTTTTGGTGCGGCTCAGGTTTTAATGCTTGACTTTATAGGTACTTCCAGTTTTAGTGAAATCCGATGCACCTGGATTGTGTAGAAACACTGGTCTGGGCCTGAGCCTTTTCATCAAACTGCACCCCATGCGATTCTATATTCCTGACCAGTCTCCACTGAGTGCTCCTACACTGATTGGGGAGCAGATCAGCTGTCCTTGCTGTGCCCCTGTGTTCCCTCGGTGAGCCCATCTCACCCACCACCCATGCTCCAAACACTGTCCATGGGATGGGCAGTGTTTGACTCACTGGTCTCTGAGTGGCTCCTTTTTTTCAGTTGTTGTGGCTTCTTGCTCCTATGTGGGTCCATGAGAACCCTATTAGTGGTCTTGCTGGCCTGGAGGCCACCAAAGCCCTCTTCTCCCCTGCTGCCTCCAAGCAACTTCAACCGAAGGGCACAGCTGTGGCTTTTGCCAGCTCCTGCTCTGTACACTCAGCAGCTCCAGCCTGGAGGCAGCAGGGATTCGAAATGGTCAGAGGGGGTTTTTCTTTCTCTCATTGTGGCTTCTCCTGTGTTGCGAAAATATAGGAAAATGGTCAGGGCCCCTCGAATGTTCAGAATCTTGCTGAACAGTTGCTGTAAATATCCTCAGGTGTTCCTTGTTACTACTTAATGTAATTGCATATGGGAGCCCAGGTGTCCTGTGTTATGGACTTGAGTATAGAAGACGAACAGCTCTGATCCATGGTACTTCTCAGAACTCTCAGAGAAACCACTAGGACAGCTGCTCCTAGCTCTGAATAAAGCCTATTAAATTTTTACCCATGGCTCCCAGGACCTTTTTCCTATTACCTAGATTGTAGATCTGCATGTGGAGGGTTTGTGACCCAGTCTGTGCAACAGACTCAAGGGGTCTGTGAGCCCTAGCTCTAGCTTTACAATTGGCATAGTCATTGCAGGATTTTGAGCAGGTACAGGAGCCAAAAGCCCCCTGGGAGAGGAAGAAATGTGGCTACTCCTGAATATGTTGTGCTCTATGGCCGCTTCCCTGTTGACTGGGATCTGGTTGCTGCTCACTGTACTGCAAGTCAGCACAGACCAGGCACTCATGAAGCAGTGTGGTCTCAGAGAGCCCCTTGGGAGGGGGAGGAAATGCGGCTATCCTTGAGTATGTGGTACCTGGTGGCCAGATCCTGGCTGACCAGAGCCTGGCTACTGCTCACTGTACTGCAAACTGATTGAGATTTAAAGAAGAAAGCAGAGTTGTTGGAAGCATGGATAATTATTTTGGAGGGTGATGTGCTATGACTGGGCACCCTTGCCTCTCATACCAGGGAGAACGACAAGCCCAGTGGTGAGTTGGGGGAGACCGTACATCTCCAGGCATGACCTGTTTGCAACAGAAAGTGAAGCACAAGCAGCCTATAGGACCAGGCAGAATACTGGCAGGTGATCCACAGGTGACCCAATTTACCACCTATGTCCCATATACCCAGGTTGAATTAGCTGACTTGGGGAGACAGTTCCAGCAGAAACAGGCAGAGCCCCTGGCTGCTTAGCTGCTGAGATTATGGGACCTAGGGGTGGATAGTGTGATATGCTCTGGTGAGTAGATGGAAAAGTTGGCCTCCATCACCACGCACCCATCCCTGAGGCAGCAGCTACAGAATAGCTGCAGATATGCGCAAGGGCCACGTAATCACTCCTTGATGGACTGGGTGAATGCAGCTGCCTGAACTGTGTGGGCAAATGCTGGAGAACTGCCCAAGATTGTGAGTAAGTGGCAAACATATTCTGAGTTGGTTCAAATAATTTGGGAGTTGGTTCAAATAATTTGATGTGAACACCCGCGTCCCAGACAATGAAAATTTTACAGGCATCATGGGAGACATAGTGCTGCAAAATGTCCCAGCAATGTCCTTTGGGTCACTGATGGCCATACTGGCCCCATACATTGGTCTTCCTATACATGAAGTAATGACCATGATAGCCAGCCTGGGTGAAGTAGAGGAGAAAAGACAAGCAAAAGAGGTCCAGAAGGTGGCTAAGACCCAACCCCTAAGAAATGATCAGGATCTTATCCTGAGGGGACCAAGCAAAACCAGCCATAAGCAGATGTGGCTTGACTTGCTTGCAGCAGGGGTTGATAGCAAGAGAATTGACTGACAGCCAAATGTGGTCCTGTTTGCCTTGTGGCAGCAATTGTGCCCTGAACAGCATTTCACTAAACATCCAGAAACAGGTAGAAAAGTGCATTTGGTGGACTTAAGGGATTTTTTGATTGCTTCTGAGGAGGCAGATGAAATGTTCCAGTTTGACTAGAGAGCAGGCCAAAGTACTCATCTTTTGGGGGCAGGTGAGGACCAGAGGCCTCACATTGAATTGGCAATACATTAGTCAAGGACTAATGTGCAGCGTGTTTTGGCATTGGTGGATACAGGCACAGAATGTACCCTGATATATGGCAATCCAGATAAGTTTTCAGGGGCCACAGTTCATATAGATGGCTATGGAGGACATACTATTGAAGTAAAAGCTGTGTCACTGCCATTAAGCATTGGACAATTGCCCCCTCATGTGTTTACTGTATATATGTCCCCAGTAGCTGAGTACTTCTTGGGTATGGATGTACTTTATGGTTTGCACCTGCAAACAACAGTTGGAGAGTTTCAGCTCCAAATATGGACAGTAAAGACTGTGTTATAGGGATATGCTAAACATGACCCTCAGGTGTTATCCAAGACAAGACGTGTAGTTAATGTAAAGCAGTATTACCTACCAGGAGGACATGCAGACATAGGTGCCACTATATTGGAGTTAGAGAAAGTTGGCATTATTCATCCAGCTCATAGCCTATTTAATACTCTGGTATGGCCAGTGAAAAAACCTGATGGTACCTGAAGAATGACTTTAGATTATCGAGGACTAAGCAAAGTAGTGCCTCCTTTGCATGCAGCCGTGCCTTCAGTTCACAACTTGATAGATCAGCTGACAACTCAGCTGGGGACTTATCGTTATGTATTGGCCCTTGAAAACGCTTTTTTCTCTATTCCAATCTTGGCAGGTAGCCAAGATCAGTTTGCCTTCACCTGGGAAGGGAGGCAGTGGACCTTTCAAGTATTGCCCAAAGGTTATCTACATAGCCCGACCATCTCTCATGGTTTAGTGGCTGGGGGCCTGGCCAAGTGCACTAGGCCCAGCATGGTTA
>NW_007747484.1:12192-12394 GCF_000696425.1 Galeopterus variegatus
CTTACATAGGCCCTAGGGCCATGGCAGAAGCCCATTGCCTACCTCTCAAAGAGATTGGACCTGTAGCTGCCAGATGGCCAACTTGCCTCCAGGCCATAGCAGCTGCTGCTTTGCTGTTAAAAGAGGTAGACAATCTAACTCTAAGACCTACACCTGGTCTGTACAATCCCTCCTATGGAGTGCACCAGATTATTGGCTCACT
>NW_007747485.1:0-12394 GCF_000696425.1 Galeopterus variegatus
AATAATCATATACATTGTATATTGACAAAATAAAAATTTAATGAAAAAAAAAAGAAAGAAAAAGAGTTTACAGGACCTGAAAGAGGAAATGTACAAAGAGATCAATGCCCTGAAAAAGAATGTAGCAGAACTTGTGGAGCTGAAGGATTCATTCAAAGAAATAAAAAACACGGCAGAGAGCTTAACCAGAAGGCTAGATCAAGCAGAAGAGAGAATATCTGACCTTGAAGATGGTTTGTTCAAAAAAACACAGGTGGACAAAAAAAAGAGAAAAGAATTTAAAACTTGAAGAAAATCTAAGGCAGACAACAGACAACCTCAAGCACTCCAATATCCGAATCATGGGTATTCCAAAGGGGGAGGAAAAAGGTAATGGCATTGAAAATATATTCAGTGAAATAATAGGAGAAAACTTCCATGTATAGGAAGAGATAAGGCTCTTCAGATTCAGGAAGCTCAAAGATCTCCCAACATATTCAGCCCAAAAAGGTCCTCTCTGAGACATGCTATAGTCAAATTGGCAAAACTCAAAGACAAAGAGAATCTTAAAAGCAGCAAGAGAGAAGCATCAAGTCACCTGTAAGGGAACTCCTATCAGACTAACATCAGACTTTTTGTCAGAAACCCTAAAAGCTAGAAAAGACTGGGATGACATTTTCAAACTACTGAAAGACAAAAATTGCCAGTCAAGGATACTTTACCCAGCAAGGCTATCCTTCTGAAATGAAGGACAAATAGTATATTTGCCAGACAAGCAAAAACTGAGGGAATTCACTACCTCACCACCAGCCTTACAAGAAATTCTCAAGGGAGTACTGGGTCTGGTACCTGAAAAACAACCATCACTACCATGAATACTCAAGATAGAACAAAACTGACCAGTAAAATAAAATGTTAACAATGAAGAGAGAGAGAGAAAGAGGAAAAAGTTTTATCCACTATTCCAAGAACCCAACAAACACACAAGACAATCAGTAAACCAGAAAGAAAGGAACAAAAGATAATTAAAACATCCAAACAAAAATGAGTACAATGCCAAGAGTAAATCAATATCTTTCAATAATAACTCTTAATGTAAAAGTTTTTAATCCCCACTCAAAAGACCCAGACTGACTGATTGGATTAAAAAGAGGGACCCAACAATATGCTGCCTTCAAGAAACCCACCTCACCTGTAAAGACACACATAGACTAAGAGTGAAAGGATGGAAAAAGATATACCATGTATATAAAAATGAAAAAAGAGCTGGAGTACCTATTCTTATATCAAATAAAATAGACATTAAACAAAAATCATAAAAAAATAAGGCCACTATATAATGATAAAAGAATCTATCCAACAAGAAGACATAGCAAGCATAAATATTTGTGCACCCAACTTAGGAGCAGCCACATTTATAAAGAAAACACTATTAGACCTAAATAAAGAGATAGACACTAATACCATAATAGTTGGGGATATGAACACCCTAATCTCGACATTGGACAGATCATCTAGGCAAAAAATCAATAGAGAAACACAAGACCTTAATAACACTTTAGACCAACTGGACTTGACAGATATATACAGAACATTTCATTCAACAATTTCAGAATATTCATTCTTCTCTTCAGCACACAGAATATTCTACAGGATAGACCACACGTTAGGTCACAAATCAAATCTCAACAAATTCAAAAAAATTGGAATTATTTCATGTATTTTCTCTGACCACAATGGATTAAAACTAGAAATCAATAACAAATGAAACTCAGGGAATTATACAAATACATGGAAATTAAACAACATTCTATTTAATGACATAGGGGTCCAAGAAGAAATTAAATAGGAAATAAAAAAATTTATTGAAAATAATGACATATACCAAAACCTGTGGGAAAATGCAAAAGCAGTACTAAGGGGGAAATATACTGCACTAAATGCTTACTTCAGAAGAATAGAAAGATGGCAAGTGAACAACCTAACACTTCACCTTAAAGAATTAGAAAAACAAGAACAATCCAAGCTCAGATCAGAGGAGAGCTTAGAAAAACAAGAACAATCCTAACACTTCACCTTAAAGAATTAGAAAAACAAGAACAATCCAAGCTCAGATCAGAGGAGAGCTGTATGAAATAGAACCCCCCCAAATGATACAACAGATCAATGAAACAAAAAGTTGTTTTTTTGAAAAGATAAATAAAACTGATAAACTATTAGTGAGGCTAACTACAAAAAGAAGAGAGAAGACACAAATAACAGAAATTAGAAATGAAAAAAGTGGTATTACAACTACTACTTCAGAAATAGAAGGAATCATTAGAGACTACTATAAACAACCATATGCCAACAAATTTGAAAATCTAGAGGAAATGGACAAATTTTTGTATACACACAAGCTACCAAGACTGAGCCAAGAAGACATAGAAAATATGAACAGACCAATAACAATCAAAAAGATTGAAGCTCTTATCAGTGGTCCACAGACAAAGAAAAGCCCAGGACCAGATGGCTTCACTGAAGAATTTTACCAAACTTTTAAAGAAGAATTAATACCAATTCTCTATAAACTATTCCAAGAAATTGAAACAGAAGCCACTGTCCCAAACTCAGTCTATGAGGCAAAAATCACCCTGATACCAAAACCAGACAAGATACCATAAAAAAAGAAAACTGCAGACAAATGCCATCGATGAATATGGATGCAAAAATACTCAATAAAATACTAGGTGATAGAATACAGCAACACATACATAAAATTATAAACCATGATCAAGTGGGATTCAACCCAGGGATGCAAAGTTGGTACAACATATGCTAATCAATGTCTGTAATACACAACATCAATAAAATCAAAGACCATATGATCATCTCTATAGATGCTGAAAAAGCATTTGACAAAATTCAACATTTGTTCATAATAAAGACACAAAAATTGGGTATAGAAGGAAAGTATCTCAACACAGTTAAAGCCATATAGGACAAACCCACTGCCAGTATCATTCTGAACGGAGAAAAATTGAAAGCCTTTCCCTTAAGAACAGGAACAAGACAAAGATGCCCACTCTTGCCACTCCTTTTCAACATAGTGTTGGAAGTACTAGCCAGAGCAACGCAGGAAGAGAAGGAAATAAAGTCCGTCTAGATTGGAAAAGATGAAGTCAAACTGTCCCTGTTTGCAGATGACATGATCCTATATATAGAACAGCCTAAAGACTACAAAAAAACTCTTACATTTAATAAATGATTTCAGCAAAGATGCAGGATATGAAAACAACACACAAAAATCAGTAGCATTTCAACTCTCTCAATGAACTGGCAGAGAAAGAAATCCAGAAAGCTATCCCATTTACAATAGCCACCCCCAAATAAAATACCTACTAATAAATTTAACTAATGATGTGACAAATCTCTATGATGAGAACTACAAGCCACTGTTGAGAGAAATTAAAGAGGACAGAAGAAGATGGAAAGATATCCCATGCTCTTGGAGTGGAAGAATTAACATTGTGAAGATGTCCATACTACCCGAAGTGATCTACAGATTCAACACAATCCCCATCGAAATTCCAATGACATTTTTCTCAGAATTGGAAAAAAAAAACCATTCCTAACATTCACATGGAAGAGCAAAAGACCACGAATAGCCAAAGCAATCCTGAGTAAAAATAAATAAATAAATAAAGCTGGAGACATAACACTACCTGAGTTTAAACTATACTACAAAGCAATAGTAACCAAAACAGCATGGCCCTGGCAAGAAAACAGAAACACGGACCAATGGAACAGAATAGAGAATCCAGAAATCAACCCATTCACCTACAGCCATCTGATCTTTGACAAAGGCTTCAAGACCACACAACGGGGAAGAGACTGCCTCTTCAGTAAATGGTGCTGGAAAAATTGGACATTCATATGTAGGAGAATGAAGCTAGACCGTACCTCTCACCATATACCAAAATAAACTCAAAATGGATGAAAGAATTAAATATACATTCCAAAACAATAAAAATCCTTAAAGAAAACTTAGGGGAAACACTCCAGGAAGTAGAATTGGGTACAGACTTTATGAATATGACCTCAAAAGCACAGGCAACCAAAGGAAAAATAAACAAATGGGATTATATCAGACTAAAAAGATTTTGCATAGCAAAATAAATAATCAACAGAGCAAAAAGATATCCAACAGAGTGGGAGAAAATATTTGCAAAATATACATCAGACAAAGGATTAATAACCAGAATATACAAGGAACTCAAACAACTTAACGGTAAAAAAACAAGTAACCCAATTAAAAAATGGGCAAAGGTGCTGAATAGGCATTTCTCAAAGGAAGATATACAAGTGGCCAACAGACATATGAAAAAAATGCTCTACATCACTCAGCATTTGGGAAATACAAATCAAAACCACTTTGAGATACCATCTCACTCCAACTAGGATGGCTAATATCTAAAAGACTGAGTGATAAGTGCTGGCGAGGTTGTGGAGAAAAAGGAACCTTTCTACACTGTTGGTCGGACTGTAAATGGTGCAGCCCTTATGGAAAATAGTATGGAGATTCCTCAAACAACTACAGATAAATGTACCATATGACCCAGCTATTCCACTGCTGGGTATGTACCCAGAGGAATGGAAATCATTATGTTAAAGAGATACCTGCACTCCCATGTTTACTGCAGCACTGTTTACAATAGCCAAGAGTTGGAACCAGCCTAAATGTCCATAATCAGATGAGTGGATAAGGAAAATGTGGTATATCTACACAATGTAATACTACTCTGATGTAAAAAAGAAAATGAAATACTGCCATTAGCATAAGCATGGGAGGACTTACAGAAAATTATATTAAGTGAAATAAGCCAGGCACAGAAAGAGAAATACCGCATGTTCTCACTTATCTGTGGGAGCTAATAATCATAAATAAGTAAAGAAACAAATGGACAGGAGTGGAGGGAAGAATACACAACAATATTTCTAATTGTTATTTGTGTCTTCTCTCCCTGTGTCTCTCTCTGTGTCTCTGTCTCTTTCTCTCTCTATCTCTCTCTCTTGTTTTTTTGTTAACCTAGCTAGCTAATAGTTTGTCTATTTTGTTCATCTTTTTGAAAAACAAACTTTTTGTTTCATTGGTCTTTTGTATCATTTGTTATGTTTCTATTTCATTTAGATCTCTTATCTTAATTATTTCTTTCCATCTACTAATTTTGGAATTAGATTGTTCTTGTTTTTATAATTCTTTAAGCTGTAGAGTTAGGTTGTTTATTTGAAATCTCTCTGTTCTCTTGATGTAAGCATTTATTGCAATGAGATTCTCTCTCAAAACTGCTTTTGCAGCTTCCCACCAGTTTGGGAATGGTGTATGTTTATTTTGATTAGTTTTCTGATTTTTAAAAATTTCCTGTTTAATTTCTTCTTGGACCCATATGTCATTCAGGAGCATGCTGTTTAATTTCCACGCATTGTATAATTTCCAGAATTTCACTTGTTATTGATTTCTAGTTTTAATCCATAGTGGTCTGAGAAGATACTTGAAATGATCTCAATTAAAAAAAATTTGTTGAGACTTGATTTGTGATATAACTTGTGGTCTAGCATGGAGAATGTTCCATGTACAGATAAGAAAAATGTATATTACATGGTTTTTGGATGAAATGTTCTGTAAATATCTGCTATGTCCAATTGTTTTAAAGTGTGTTTCTCTGTTGATTTGTTGCCTAGATGATCTGTACAATGTTGAGTGAGGGGTGCTCAGGTCCCCAACTATAACTATATTTGGGCCAATCTCTTTGTTAAGGTCTAACATCATTTGTTTTATATATCTGGATGCTCTGATGTTGGGTGCATACATATTTATGATTGTTATGTCTTCTTGTATAAATCCCTTTGTCATTACATAATGGCTTTCTTTGACTCTTTATAGCTTATGCTTTAAAGTCTAATTTATCTGATGTAAGAATAGCTAACCCCCTTCATTTCTGATTACTATTTGTGTGATATATCTTTTTCTATTCCTATGCTCTTTGAGTGTGTCTTTACAGGTGAAGTTAATCTCTTGTAAACAGTATATAGTTGGGTCTGGCTTTTTTTATCCAGTCAGCCAGTCTGGGTGTTTTTAGTGAGGAATTTAATCCATTTATATTTTGAGTTGTTACTGAAAGGTATTCTCTTACTCTTGGCATTTTATTGATTTTCATTTGGATGTTTTAAATATCTTCTGTTTCTTTCCTTCCCTTTTATTTTTTGTTTTTAGTGTTTGTTGGTTTTTGGAGTTGGTATGATACAGTTTCTCTTTCTTGTTTGCATTTTTGTTCTATCTGTTGTTTATGTTCTTTCTTATGTATTCTTGGTAGTGATTATTTTCTGGATTTCAGATGCAGGACTCGCTGTGGATTTCTTGAGGGCTGGCCATGTGGTGGTGAACTCTTGTAGTTTTTGTTTGCTGGAAAATACACTATTTCTCCATCATTTCTGAGGGATGGCCTTGCTGGGTATAGTATTCTTGGCTGGTAGGTTTTTTTTTCTTTTAGCATTTTGAATATATCCTCTCATTCCCTTCTGGCCTGTAGAGTTTCTGTTGTGAAGTCTGGTCTGCTGTTAGTCTGATGAGGACTCCCTTGTAGGTGACATACCACTTTTCTCTTCCTGTTTTTAGGATTCTCTTTTTGTCTTTGAGTCTTGCCAGTTTGACTATAATGTGCCTTTGAGAGGACCTTTTTGGATTGAATCTGGGGACCTTGGAGGCTCCTGAATGAAAATCCCATGTCTCTCCCTATACCTGGGAAGTTTTCCACTATTATTTCATTGAATATGTTACCTTTTCTTTATTCCTCCCCATCAGGAACATCCATAATTCATATGTTTATGCACTTAAGGTTGTTTTCTATCTCTCTTAGAAAATTTCTTCACTTTTTCAAATATGTTTCTTTTTCTTTTCTTGTCTGCTTGGGTTATTTTGTACAGACTGTCTTCAAGATTAGGGATTCTGCTTGCTGTAGGCTGCTGCTTAAGCACTTGGTTGTATTTTTTATTTCATTGAATGACTCGTTCAGTGCCATGAGTTCTACTACACTTTTTTTTTTAGTGTTAATATCAAGGCTCTCAGTCAAGGTGGTGGAATAGATGGTTCACAGCATCACTCTCTCCCACAAATCAACCAAGTAACAACCATTAAAAAGCAATGATAGCCAAGCTGGTGCTGCTAGAGCACAGGAAAAAAGGAAAAGAGACCTATGGAGTTCATGAAGGCAGGAGAAGCCACGATGAGAGAAAGAAAGGATTGTTCCCACCATTGTAAATCCCAGCCACTTCAAGGCAGGAGTTGGTGAAAGCACAGAGCAGGGGCTTGCAAAAGCCACAGTGTGCCCTTCATATGAAGTTTCTTGGAGGCAGCAAGGGGAAAAGAGGGCCTTAGTGGCACTCAGGCCAGCAAGTCCACTATGTGAGTTTCCATGGACCCACACAGGAGTGGCACCCAGGCCAACAAGACTCACTATGTGGGTTCTCAGGCCAGCAAGGCCCACTCTATATGTTCCTGTGGACCCACATAGGAGTGACAAGCCACAGATAACTGAAAAAATGAGCCATTCAGAGGCCAGTGAATCTTCACAAGGGACCAGCACATGGTCTGTCCTGTAAGAAGTGTTTGGAGGGAAGACAGTGGGGGAGATGGGCCACTGGGGGAACACTGGGGCATAGTATGGACAGCTGATCTGCCCTCTAATCAGCACAGACCCATGCAGTGGAGACAGGTTAAGAATATAGAACTGCAGGGGGTGCAGTTTGCTGAAAAGTCTCAGGCCCAGACCAGAGTTCCCACACAAAGCAGGTGTACCAGACCTCACAAGACCTAGAAGTGCTTACAAGGTCATCAATTAAAATGTCAGCTGCACAAAAAGGCTTCCCCAGGGAATCAAAAGCAAAGCAGCAATTTAGCTCAACCACAGGGCTCAAGTGCTCATCCCCACAGGAAGTTCCCCCATTTTACAAATAACCCAGGGACAACAAATTTGTTCCAGTGCAGGGTTTAAGTGGTGGTAACAGTAAATGATCCAACAAGGAAAGGAAAGAAAAAACAAAATACCCATAGGTGAGAATCAAAGTTTGATATTAACCAATAAAGCTCTAACACCACCAAAGAATACCTATAAAACCTAGAAGGAGCAGAGGATCCCTGGACTCGCAAGCCAGGGAGTGGGGAAGGACATGGGCCTCAGTCACTCACCCCCGATGTCTGCTACCAGCACAGCAATGACCACTAACCCACAACAGGAAGCACCACAGGCTCCAAGTCCTGGCAGCAGGAGTCCAAGGGCCTCAGCCATGGCCCCCTGACATCCTCAACCAGTCCAGTGATGACCACTGAGCCTCCACGTTAAGTGCTCTGGGCTCCCAAGCTGGGCTGAAAGGGGGCTGAGGGCATCAGCCACACCCCTCTGATATCTGTATCCAGCGTGGCATCAACCAAACGATCACTGAAAGCCCCCGGTCTCTCCTGTTGAAATGAAGGGGATGCCATGGGCCTCAACCTTGCTCCCCTCTCCCTCCTCTGCTACCCTATTTCCTTCCCCATTTGCTTCTCCCCCTACTCCCCAACTGCTCCACAACAATATCTTAGAAGGTTAAAAAAAATAATATTAATAAATAAATAAATTAAAAGAAAAATAAAACATACTCATAGAAGCAGCTAGTAGAATGGTGATTGCAGAGGCTGGGGGTTGGTGGAATGGATAGATGTTGGTCAAAGGGCACAAAGTTTCAGTGAGGAAGAAGGAATAAGTTTTTTGAGATCTATTGCACAGCATGGTGACTATAGTTAGTAATAGTGCATTGTATATTTCAAAATTGCTAAGAGAGAAATTTCAAATGTTCTCACCACAAAAAATAAGTATTTGAGGTGATGGATGTATTAATTAGCTTGATGTAATCACCCCACATTTTGTGTGTGTGTGTTTATATAACATAAGTTTATACTTTTCACCCCATAATATATACAATTATAATTTGTCAATTTATAATAAAATAAAAAATAGAATATAAAAAACAAAACAAAAACCCAATATTGAGCTACTGATCTTCAAACTGAAATTCTTTTGTATTATTAAAAATAATTGACCGTTAGGCCAAAAAAGCTTTTTTTTTTTTTTTATCTCTGTGGTGTAGGTTTTAGTCCTTTGTTTCATCATTATATAATCTCCTGACTTTATTAAGAACATTTGTGTGGTTTGTAGTTGTGGCATTTAAAGTTTCTGTTATATTTCATAGGATATTAAGGATTGCTTCAGTTGACTTAGTGCTTGCTAATAATACGATTATTTTATTAATCACCTTGTAACACACAGTTGAAGTTCTACTTTGTCATGGACTGATTGTGTTGAATGCCCCCTTTTTAAAATCTGCTTGTTACAGTCTTTTTGTTCTTCGTAAATTTCTCAGCTTTTCAAGACTTTTATTTATTTTTTCTTACTTTTACTTTTCCGCTTATACAGAGAGAAGCATGTACAAGTCTGTAGTTTTGAAATATATAATTAACAGAAGAAATGTAAATATATCAAACACGTGCACACACACAACTCTCCTCTACTTATTAAAGTAAATAATTAAATTCATCTTTTAATAAAAGTATTAATCTCTTTGTAAATTTCCTCCTTCACATCCTGGATATTTTTGCTCAGTTCATTGTGCTGTCTAACTGTGTCTTTTTGTATCTCATTGAATTTACTTAAGATTTTTACTTGGAATTCCTTTTCAGTCATTTCGAGGGTTTCCTGCTGTATGGTTTGTTTCTTAAGAGTTATTGTATTCCTTTGATGGACTCATTTTCTTTTTTCTTTCTTTCCTTTCTTCATTTTTCTTTTTACTTTGATGTCTTGTCATCTGGTCATTTTCTTTATCCACTCATCTGTCATTAGACACCTAGGTTGAGTCCATGTTTTGGATACTTTAAGTAGTGCTGTAGTAAACATGAGGGTGAAGATATATTTTTAGTATGCTAATTTCCTATCCTTTAAATAAGTACCCAGCTGGATTTATGCTGGATCTTATGGTAGTTCTATTTTTAGTTTTTTGAACAACCATTATACCCTCTTTTATAATGGCTGTAATAACTTTGATGACCATCAATAATGCTTGAGTTTTCATTTTTTGGCATTCTCACCACCATTTGTTATTTTTGTCTTTTTGATAATAGCCATTCTAACTGAGGAAAGATGATATCTCACTGTGGTTTTGATTTGCATTTTCCTGATGATTAGTGAAATTGAGCATTTTTACCACATACTTGTTTGCCATTTGTATGTCTTCTTTTGAGAAATATCTATTCAGGTCATTTGCCCATTTTTTAATTGGGTTATGTTTTTTTCCGTTGAGTTGTTTAAGTTTCTTGTATATTCTGGATATTAATCCCTTGTCAGATAAATAACTTGCAATTATTTTCTTCCTTTCTGATAGTTGCCTCTTTGCTCTGTTGATTATTTCTCTTGTTGTACAGAAGCTTTTTAGTTTATTTATGTCTATTTTTACTTTTGTTTCCAGTCCTCTAGAAGTCTTCTCCATAAAATTTTTGCTCAGCCCCATGTATTGGAGTGTTTCTCCTCTGTTCTTATCTAGTAATTTTATAGTTTCAGATCTTATATTTAAGTCTTTAATCCATTTTGAGTTGATTTTGGTATATGGTGAGAGATATGGGTGTAGTTTTCTTTCTTCTGCATATGAATATCCACAATTCCCCAGCACCACTGTTCATTGAAGAGGTTGTGCTTTTCCTAGTATATATTCATAGCATCTTTGTCAGAATAGTTGGCTGTAACTGTATAGATTAATTTGGGGGTAGTTTGTTCTGTTTCATTGGTCTATGTGTCTTGTGTTAAGCCAGTATATGTTGTTTTGATTACTATAGCTTTGTAGAATAATTGAGGTAAGGTAGCATAATGCCTCCAACTTTGTGCATTTTGCTCAGGATTATATTGGCTATTTGGGGGGTCTATTGTGGTTCCATATGAATTTTAAGGTTGTTTTTCTATTCCTGTGAAGAATATCATTGACATTTTGATAGGGATTGCATTGAATTTTTAGATCAGTTTGTATAGTGTGGCTATTTTGACAATATTAATTCTTCCAATCCATGAACAAGGAAAGTATTTTCATATTATGTGTGTCCTCTTAAATTTCTTTCATCAGTGTTTTATAGTTTTCATTGTAGAAATCATTCACCTGCTTGGTTATATTTAATACTTGGTATTTATTGTTTATTTCTTGGTAGCTATTGTAAATGAGGTTGCTTTCTTGGTTTATTTTTCAGCTACTTTGTTGTAAGTGTATAGAAATTCTACTGATTTATGTAACTTGATTGTGTATCCTGCAACTTTACTGAATTTATCAGTTCTATAAGTTTTTTGCTAGAGTCTATAAGTTTTTCTACATATAAGATTATGTCATATGCAACGAGGACAATTTGACTTCCTCTTTTCCAGTTTGGATGCCCTTTATTTCTTTTTCTTGCCTAATTGGTCAGGCTAAAGCTTCCAGAACTATGTTACATAAGAGTGGTGAGAGTTGGCATCTTGTCTTGCTCCTGTTCTTAGAGGAAAAGCTTTTAACTTTTCCCTGTTCAGGGTGTTGTTAGCTGTGGGTTTGTCATATATGACTTTTATTGTGTCAGGATACTTTCCTCCTATTCCTAATTAGTTGAGAATTTTTTATCATGAAGGGACATTAAATTTTATCAGATCTTTTCTGCATCTATTGAGATGATCATATGGTTTATGTCCTTCATTTTGTTGATGTGGTGTATTACACTTATTGATTTGCATATGTTGAACCATCTTGCATCCCTGGGATAAACCCCATTTGATCTTGGCATATAATCTTTCAGATGTGCTGTTGAATTCAATTTGATAGTATTTTGTTGAGGATTTTTACATCTATATTCACCAGGGATATTGGCCTGTAGTTTTCTTTTTTGTTGCATCCTTGCCCGACTTTGGTATCTGGGTGATACTGGACTCACAGAATGAGTTTGAGAAAATATGCTCTCCTTTCATTTTTTGAAATAATTTGAGAATAATTCATATTGATTCTTCTCAAAATGTTTTGAAGAATTCAACAGTGAAGCCATCTGGTCCTAGGCTTTTCTTTGTTGGGAGGCTGCTGATTACTGACTCAATTTTGTTACTTCTTATTGGTCTTTTCAGGTTTTCTATTTCTTCTTGTTTCAGTCTTGGTAGATTGTATGTGTCCAGAAATTTACCCATTTCTTACAGATTTTCCAATTTGTTGCTATATAGTCTGTAATGATTTTTTTATATTTCTGTGATATCTGTTGTAATAACTTCTGTTTCATTTCTGATCTTCATTATTTGGTTATTCTCCCTTTTTTTTTCTTAGTTTCATTGAAGTTTTGTCAATTCTGTTTATT
>NW_007747486.1:0-451 GCF_000696425.1 Galeopterus variegatus
CTGACAGTAGAGAAAATGGAGAAAAGTGGTCAGAGTTTGGACATATTGAGACAATGGAACTGACTGTGCATGCTGATGAGTTAGAGGTTAGCATGTGAGAGAAAGAAGGAGCTGTGCACAATCTCAAGGTTTTTGACCTAAAGACAGAATTGCCAGTGATTCAGTTTCAGGCATGTTAGGTTTGAGAATGTGTGAGACCTTCAAATAGAGATATTAAGTTGGCACTGAAGTCTGGAGCAGAGGGAGGTAGTCTGACTGGAGGTATAAATTTGAAAATCATTACACTGTTTGAGGTAACAGGACTGGATAAGATGACCAAGGAAGTAAGTGTATCTGGAGAGAAAGTACAATGATTGAGCCCTGTCGCACTCCAATATTTAATAATCAAGGAGATAAGGAAGGACAAGCAAAGGACATCTATGGATGGGGAACCAGGAAGAAGAGCCAGAGC
>NW_007747486.1:6140-6499 GCF_000696425.1 Galeopterus variegatus
GGGGGGGGGGGGGGGAGAGCACGCGCACATGCATGCTTTCGGGCTCATGTTCATAAGGTCTGTGCCCAGACCTAGTTCCTGAAGTGCTTCATCTATATTTTCCCTTAGTAATTTTATAGTTTCACGTCTTATACTTAAGTACTTAATCCATTTCGTGTTGATGTTAGTATATGGTGTGAGGTGCATAACTAGTTTCATTCTTCTGCATATGGATATCCAGTTTTCACAGCACCACTTCTTAAAGAGGCAGTCTTTTCCCCAGTGTAGATTTTTGTTGCTTTTGTCCAATATCAGATGACTGTAAGCCTGAGGTGTGATTTCTGGGTTCTCTATTCTGCTCCACTGGTCTGAGTGTCTAT
>NW_007747486.1:12125-12393 GCF_000696425.1 Galeopterus variegatus
TAAGAAATCTAATATTTCCCTTTCAAGGGTGGTATGCAGGGCTTGTTATGTTACTGGGACATAAGTGGCAAGAGGCAGCCATCTCCTCCTAGTCTCGGTGATGGTGGAGGGAGGAGAATTTTACACTGCCTTGGTCCTGCCTTGGCCTATGAGAGACAAATTGTCCAGGCCGTCAGTCTGCAGCAAGATTCTGTTCATAATAAATGGGAGTGAGGGGCTTCAGGGGAGAACATAGGAAGTTATAGGTTAAGCATATATGAAAAATGTG
>NW_007747487.1:0-433 GCF_000696425.1 Galeopterus variegatus
CTGCAGTGGCCTCAAGTTCATCTTCAGCCCACAGGCACATTTGATTTTAAGATGTTCAAAGTCAGGGACTGTGTCTTTGCTTATTCATCTAACACACATTCCTGGAGGGGTCACGGTGTGCCAAGCGCTGGGCTGGGTGCTGAGGACACAGGAAGCACATGACATCATTTTTACCCTCAGAGAAGCTACGGTCCAGATGGAGAGACAGAAGCAGTTAGGAAGCAGTAGGATGATATGGTTCTCGAGGCCAGGACTAGGTTCAGTAGTGACAAAGCACTAAGCAGAGTACAATCTGCTCTAACCAGTAGATTGGGGAAGACTTCAAACAGAAGGGACCACTTAAACAGAGCCTTGAGAGATGCATGTACCTGGCAGCGAGGGCATTTGAGGCAGAGGGGAATGTGTGTGCGAAGTCTCAGGGCATCACACGGTT
>NW_007747487.1:5886-6087 GCF_000696425.1 Galeopterus variegatus
GATTGTAAGGGAGCAAAGGGTGACATAGAGTCAGCATTGTTAGAGTAACTCTACCTCCCCTTTTCCAAAATCAAAAAGAAAGAAAAAAGTGACAGATTGGCTCCTTCCATATCCAGGACATCTTGTCCAGATATCTCCAAAAGTGGTCACATCTCTGCAGTGGCCTCAAGTTCATCTTCAGCCCACAGGCACATTTGATTT
>NW_007747487.1:7181-7421 GCF_000696425.1 Galeopterus variegatus
GGTTTAGAGACTTCAAGTAGTGAGGAAGGAGGGCTGGACCAAGAGGCATGCTGGACAGAGGTGAGAGATGAGACTCAGAAGGTGAGCACGGGCTGGGCCACGAAGGGCCTGGTTTGTTTGTCAGGCGGGGCCTTGGGCTTCATTCAGCACATGACACTGGAGGTGGGGATGGGGAGGCTTGGAGGTGGAGGTGCACAACAATGGGGGAGCGGGATGCACTGTGGAGGGAGAGGAAGAGAC
>NW_007747487.1:9637-9855 GCF_000696425.1 Galeopterus variegatus
TGGATTATCTTGTTGAATCCCCTCACATGAAGAAGACACTATAATTATCCAAACTAACAGATAAGGAAACTGAGGCAGCACAGGAATGTGAAAGCAGCTTGCCCAAGGTCACCAAGCTAATGAGCGACAAAGTCTGGATTAAATTAAATCCAGGCAGTCAGGCTCCAAGCCCTGCCCCTCTGCCTCCATGGGCAAGGGCAGTGGTTCTCATCCCGACT
>NW_007747487.1:11859-12393 GCF_000696425.1 Galeopterus variegatus
AAGAAGTGTGTAAAAGTGTGAGTATATGGTAAACATAAATAAATCAAGGGTGCCTGCTCCTTCTCTAGGCTAGCCCTGGAAGAATGGTAATTGGATGTATCACTAATTAGCCAAGTGAGAGAAAATGGAATAATCAACTGTTATATATACGTGTGCATGTGTGTGTTTTAAAATTTTAAAGAGTTGTCTGTTGTTTATAAATAGAGTCATACTGCACATATTGTTCTGTAATTTTTTTTTCTCTTAAGATACGTCCTATAGCTCTTTCCACATTGCTACACAGAGGGTCTACCTCCCCCTTTTGTCTGCCAGCGTGTATTCCATACAATGATGGTGATGCGGAGCCTTAGACTGAGCATGGGGCCCTTCCCAACACAGGGCTCCATGTGACTACCCGAGCCACAGGCCCATGGAGCCAGCCTGACTCAGACCATGGTGCAGGGAGAAGACAATGATCACAGTTGCATCTACAGGCTGGACTGGGGCAATAAGCAAGACCTGTTTCTTTAGGTTCTGAACTATGCCCCAACCCCC
>NW_007747488.1:0-222 GCF_000696425.1 Galeopterus variegatus
GTCCTTGGAAGCCATAGGTTCAAGAGCATGGCTGTGTGGGCATATGCCCAAGGCAGTCAATGCCAGCCAGGTTGGCGGCACTGGGCAGGGCACTAACTCCACCCACACACACAATTTGCTTACAAAGAATGCGCCGCAGCACCCCCAACCAGACCTAAGGCGGGGGCCTGATTAAATTATTCTATTTTCCCAACACTCATGAAAGCCTGGGGAAATGTTTTA
>NW_007747488.1:5737-12392 GCF_000696425.1 Galeopterus variegatus
CCTTTATAAATTACTCAGTCTCAGGTATTTCTGTTATAGCAACACAAAACAGACTAAAACAAGGTTCTACCATATTATTTTATCACCTAAAACATATAATCTTCTACATTTCTGATATGCTAAAATATTTTATAGGTAGATTGAATATAATGCAAGCTTATATATAAATTACAGATTTCATAATATATATATAATATAAACTGAAAGTATAAGCTGTCTGAAAATATTTAGTTTTTGTCCCATTATTTTTTTCTTCAGTACTACATTTAAATATCCTTTTTTTCCTAAAATAGTAAAGAGATAAAACAATAAGATATGCCACAGGGACTACTTTATTTTTTCTTACTTTTTCCTGGTCTGAGAAAATGAAAGATGATGAAAATCATAGGATGATTTCTTAAAATATTACAAAGGTAATTTGAAAGAAAGAATTTAAATGACTTGAAAATTTGAGTTCACTCTTAAATATATACAATGCTTTCAAATTATTTTATTTTACTTTCCTATGTGGAATATACTAAGAGTTCACATACGTCAAAAAAAATAGGTTAATGGCTCATGTTTTAAAGAAATTATACAAACAACTGATAGCCATGTATGAGACTTTTCAAGCTGAATTTGATAATATGACTTCCTGTCAAGTGGGCACTGTCAGGAACACTATCAGAGGCTTGAGAACATATGACTTAACAGAAGCAATAGTGCTTTTAGTTTTTTTACCCTCAAAAGGAAAATAATCTCTCAAGCAGATAAAATGTTTTTTTACTAAATTGAGTTGTCATTAAATTAATGGAGTCTGACTTTTCTGAACAACATTTCCTATTAGGATGATGTTCAAAATATTTAATAACTAGTAACATAAAATCTCTACATAAATCAAAAATTATAAAATATATTTCTTTTCATTCTCTAAGTGACTATATATTTATAAAATTGATTACCAAGTAATATAACTCATATATAAATTATTTACCATGTCACTCTAATAATTTCTATTTGTAGATTTAGAAATTAGAGAAATAATTTTTTGTTTAATATGGATATTACTACTTAAATAATGCCTTGTTTGAGCCAGGATCTGACAAGATAGGTTTATATAATAATAAGCTTTAGTTATGATTTTAACCACCCATGGGCCATTTTCTTCTTTCCTTATTTCATTTCAGAAAGATTGCCAAATAAGGGACCCCAACAGTGTTTCCCAGAAGGACATCTATTGGTCAATTTTAACCCAACACTGCTGTGAGACTAATCAACACTGCTGAACATTTAGCACACCTGACCAAAAGTAGATTCCCTTTACTTCTTATACCAAACAAAAATGGCCCCATATATTTCCAGATGTCTCCAACCATACCCTTTGAGAACAACTGAGGTTACAAATGGATTTAAACATTAATTAGGGTTGCTTATTCTTTTAAGGTCAAGGAAAGGATTTTAAAGTGAGATATATTTATGTATCCTGAGGGAGCTGATAAAATGATTTTTAAAAATAACCGTCTTCTCAAAAATCAGTTTGTTTGAAATATTCTTGTATAAAATGTCAGGCTAATGGAGATTTTTGAATTGTCTTATAGCTTTGAAATATAGGAAATTTAAAGTGTTATCATAGATATGGAAACAGAAACTGACTGAAGACGCAGCTCCATCACTTATATTGACCAATGGCAAACCAACTAAACTCCCAATGCCCAGAGCCTTCTTTTTTTATTTTTAATCTGTCAAATGAGGGAACATATCCATCCTGAATGACTTACTAATAATTGTGATGACCCAATACACTCTGTTTCACAACATAAATGAGGTTCTTTGATGTATTCTTGACAAAACTACTTTTGTAATATGTTTGAAATTAGGTTCAGTTTAAGAGTCAAGATCTCCAGGCCAAATATACTGCTAAAAATATTACCAATGAACTTAAATTTTTAACATATGGTTATATAATTATAAATGGACTAATTGATAAGATCTAGTTTATTCTGTATTCCGTGTTAACACAAGTGAAGAAAAAACACACTACATTTCTTAGGGAAGAAAAACAGTAAATTTTGCTACATGGAAAAAATTCTCAATTTTGAATGTAAAAAGATTACATTAGAAAATCTAATTGAACATAAATTTTATACTATTAAAGTAAAACAAATCAAAAAATAGGGATTATACTTGTCTAAATCTTAGTCAAAACTAAAATCACTAAATATTGCATAATTGCTGTTTGCTTACATTTTTAATAGAGTTTAAACACTTGTGGTCTTTTTTATATACATATTTACTCTGGAGAGAGAAATAAAAATAAATTATGTCTAGCCTAGTGGCAAATTAGAAATAAAATTATGTAAACTCAGAATTCATGTAACGAAATGTAAATATAAAATGTAAAAATAATAAATAAAATATAAATGTAAATATATTATAAACTATATATCCTAATGACAAGTATTATAGCCCCCAAAACCTAAGGAAAAAATTAAAACATAAATTCAACTTCATTTTTGGTGCTTAAAATTATAAAAGTTAAAAAAACATACTCCTCCACAAAACAAGTCTTGATAAATTTTACGGTTGTAATCATACAGATTATCTTCTCTGACTGCAATGGAATGAAACTTGAAATCTATATAGAAGGAAAACTGAAAGATTCAGAACTATGTGGAAATTAAACAACACGCTCTTAAACAAGAGAAATCAGAAAATACCTTCAGATGATAAAAACAAAAATATAACATACCAAAACTTGTAGATTGCAGCAAAAGCAGTGTTTTTATAGCTATTAATGCCTACATTAATAAAGCAGAAAGATCTTAAATCAACATAATTTTATACCTTCAGGAACTAGGAAAAGAGCAATCTAAACCCAAAGCTAGCAGAAAGAAGGACATAATAAAAGATTAGAATAACAAAATTAAAAGTTGGCTCTTTGAAGAGATCAACAAACTGGGCAAACCTTTAGCTATACTGACAAAGAAAAAATAGAGAAGATGCAAATAAAATCAGAAATGAAAGTGGAGACATTACAGAAATAAAAGGGATTATAAGAGAATACTATGAGTAACTGTACATGAACAAATTAGGTAAGAGGTAAAATGCACAAATTTATAAAAACACACAAATTATCTAAACTGACTCAAGAAGAAATAGAAAATATCAACAGATTTATAACAAGTAAAGGAGTTGAATCAATAATCAGAGACCTCCCAGCAAAGAGAACCCCAGGACTAAATGGCATCACTGATTAACTCTACCAAACATTTAAATAAGCAACACGTATTTTCTCAAACTCTCAAAAAATTGAGCTCAATCTATAAGGCCAGAATTACCCCAATATGAGAGCCAGATAAAGATATTACAAGAAAAGAAAATTACAGCCCATTATCCCTTTTGAATTTAGATGCAAAATTCCTCCACAAAATACTAACAAACTGATTCTAGCAGCATATTAAAAGGATTATACTTTTCAGCCAAATGAGATTTATCCTAAGAATGCAGGCATGGCTCAACAGAAGAAAATCAGTCAATATAATACACCATATGATTAAAATAAAGGGGATAAAAGGATTCAGAAAAGTAATTTGACAAAATCTAGAGCTCTTTTATGATAAAAACACTCAGAAAACTAAAATTGGGGAGAACTTTTTCAATACAACAGGCATTTATGAAAAAGTTACAGCTAGCATCACACTCAATGGTGAAAAACTGAAAACTTCCTAAAATTATGAACAAGGCAAAAATGCCCACTTTTACCACTGCATTTTAACATTGTACTAGAAGTTCTCGTCAGAGCAATTAGATAAGAAAAAGATATAAAAGTCATCCAAATTAGAAAAAAAGAAGCATAACTATCTCTATTCACAGATGACATAATCCTGTATACAGAAAATCCCAAAGAATCTAAAATAAAGCTACCAGAGCTAATAAACTAATTTAGCCACATTGCAGGTTACAAGATCAACATACAAAATCAGTTGTGTTATGTATGCCAGCAGTGAACAGTCCAATAAGGATAGTAAAACAGAAGTTCCATTTACAATAGCATCTAAAAGAATAAAATATGTAGGAGTAATTTTAATCATGGATTCAAAAGACTGAAACACTGAAAACTACAAAACATTACTGAAAGAAATTAAAGATTCAAATAAATGGAAAGACTACCCTAGTTGATGGATTAGAAGATTTAATATTGCTCAGACATCAGAACTACCCAAAGCTACCTACAGATTCAATGTAATTCCTATAAAAATTTCAATAGCCTTTTTGAAAAAATGGAAAAACTGATTTCAAGGGACTCTGAATACCAAAAAATTTTTGAAAAAGAAATATGATGTTCACAGTTTCAAAACTTAATACAAAGCTACAGGAATCAAAACAGTGTGGTTCTGACCTAAACATAGACATGTAGACCAATGTAATAAAAAGTCCAGAAATAAATCCATATATCTGTGGCCATGGGGAAAGAAATAGTCTCTTCAACAAATTATGCTAGGACAACTGGATTTCCACATGCAAAATAATGAAATTGGACCCCTACCTCACATCATATACAAATATTAACTCAAAATGGATCAATGGCCTTAAATACAGTAGGACTACAAAAAGTTCATAGAAAGATTTATGTTATCTTTTAATTCCATTTTTCCAGGAACATTTTGTAATGTAAGAGCTGAAAACCAGAAAACTTTTGGAATAAAACATAGGAGTAAATCTTTATGACCAATTGATTCTTAAATATGACACCAAAAGCACAAGTAACAAAAAAAAATTAATTGGGTTTCCTAAATATTAAAAGTTTCGTGCATCAAAGGACATTATCAAGAAAGTAAAATGACAGTCTGAAAACCTACAGAATGGGAGAAAATACTTGTAAATTATATACTTCATAAGGGCTTAGTATCGAGAATATACACAGAAATCATATAGCTCAGTAACAAGTAGGCAAACAACCCAATTTAAAAACTGGGCCAAAGAACTTGAATAGACATTTCTACAGGGAAGATATACAAATGGCCAAGAAGCACATGAAAACATGTCACTATCGTTAGTCATTAGGGAAATGGAAATCAAAGCTATAATGAAATTCACACCTACTAGGATGGCAGTAGTAATAATAATAGAAAAATGACAAGTGTTGGCAAGGAGAAATTGGAACCCTAAAAAATTGCTGGTGGTAATGTAAAATGCAGTCCATTGTGAAAACATTTTGGAGGTTTCTCAAAAAACTAAACGTAGAATTACCATATTAATCTAGAGTTCCACTCCTGGGTGTATACCCAAAAGAATTGTAAACAGGGACTCAAATAAATACTTGTATGCCAATGTTTATAGCAGCATTATACGCAATAGCCAAAAGGTGGAAACAACCCAAGTTTCCATCAGCAATTGAATAGACAGATAAACTGTGACATATACATACAGTGGGGGAAAAAAAGGAATATAGGCCATAAAAAGGAATGAAGTTCTGATACATACTGCAATATAGGTGAACTGTGAAGACATACTAAGTGAAATAAGTCAAACACAAAAGGACAAATATTGTATGACCCCACTTATATGAGATATCTAGAATAGGGAAAGAGAAGAAAGTAAATGAAAGATCACCAGGGGTTTGGGAGAGGAGAAAATGAGTAGTTATTGCAATGGCTACAGTTTCTGTTTGGGGTAATGAAGAAAATTTTGGAAATAAATAGTGGTAATGGTTATACAACACTGTAAATGTAATGAATGCCATTGAATTCTACACTTAAAAATGGTTAAAATGGAAAACTTTATGTTATATATATAGATAGTTTACCCAATAAAATACTTTTTTGAAAAGACATGATGTGCTCACTTCTTACCTGGTTATGGAACCAAAACATTTTAAAAATTTGTAATTTATCCTGATAACTTTATAAACTACATTGAAATTTAAGCAGACGTTATAGCATTATAAGTCATCTTTAAAACATTTTAACTTATTCAGTTAAAAGATAATTATTCAGTTAAAAGATAATTATTGCAGGGATTAATAAATTTGACTCTAGGAGCCTAAAGGTATAGGAGATAAAGATGAAATTTAAAATCTATTTTGCATTAAATTTTCAAGTAACTCTATACCTATTTGGGACTATAAATAAATCACTCCACCTCTGCTAAGACCTACTTATATCAATCAACTTTTGACACAACAGAATTCTTATGTAATGTGAAGAGTATGGAGCAGTAAAACACTGTGCTTTAACCTTTTGTCTGTCCCATCACACGTGAAAGATTTTTATCACTTGTTTCTTCAATAGTTTTATAAGTTACTCCATGATTTTTAGTCAGAATTCATACTAACATTGAAATAATTTTCCCTAAACTGCTGGGTGCTTACTTCACTCCACATCATTGTAAACTTTTGGACCCAAGATGACAGAGCAAACTGTGTGTGGTACATTAATAGTTGTTGTGGCAGAGAAAAAGAGACTGCTGCAGCATCTTAGTCTGATAAACACATCTATCCAGAAACAACATACTTTCAAAGGACAGTTGTTTTCACTGGTCAACTCTCATAGCCATGCCTAACTTCCAAGGGGCAGGGAAGTGCAAATAAACCATGTACTCAGAAAGAGAATAGAGGGCCGGCCCGGTGGCGCACTGCTACAGTGCGCCGCTTGGGAGCGCGGCGGCACTCCCGCCG
>NW_007747489.1:0-802 GCF_000696425.1 Galeopterus variegatus
TCTGCCTGAGTCAGGTGGTGGGTGTGACTCAGTGAACACAGTGAAGTGTTTATTCCCTTCCTTCTCTTTTGTCTCTGGATATGATGACCTCCAGATTCCTTCCAGCAATAATTTAAATGCAAACTAGATACTCTTTATAAGCCAAGAAAATCTGTAGATACTAGGAACCCCATTATGAGTTCCCTTACTCAGACTTAATGGTGAGGGCTCGGGGGATGTGCAAGGCAAAGAGTTTTCAGACCCTCTTCAACCTGCTCTCGGCATTGCGAGCTGCTCTCAGGCATTGTGGTTCCACTGCTTCCATGTAGGTTTTAGACAATTAAATTCTACAGCCAGCCTTATGCGGGTCATATTTTCAGAATTGATGTATTGGAACAGATGGGCTTTGCCAAGATCATCTCACACATCTTGATTTATGGAGGAGGTTTTGCCAGATGGACTTGGATGAGAAATTCAGAGCGGAAACCACCTAACACCTATCAGAGTATTTGAGTTGAATGCCTTGCCGTTTGAACTCAGAAATGCACCTGTCTGTTTCCAGTGACTGCTTTTATGGTTAGGAGGGCTGGAGCCATTTGCCTTAGCCTTTACTGACAGGCAGCATGGATATATTTAGTCAGGACACAGGTGAACATCCAAGACAGGTCCTGCTGCTGCAGAATACAGTCCTCAAAGGCGAGCATAGCATACAGTTTACTAAGTGCCAGGTTGGGCTCTCATTGCCCCAGTATTCAAGTCACAAGGTGGTCTCATGGGATAAAATATGAGTGATCAGAGTCTGGTAAGCTCCTGCAGATAAGAA
>NW_007747489.1:6060-6418 GCF_000696425.1 Galeopterus variegatus
TTGAGGGTTGCGATCCCGTTGCCGGTCCCCGGTACGGGCGTGACACCAAGGGTTGCAATCCTGTTACCGGCCAGTAAAAAAGACCAAAAAAAAGGAAAAAAAATAAAAAATAAAAATAAAAAAACTGACTGGTTATCACCATTCCCCCACTGGAAGGACCTAGTGAGCTTCTACAGTTAAATTTTCGTGTAGGAATTGAGGCATTCTGGCCTTGTCAGCACCATGTCTCCTTGGTGTGAGTATACAAGATAGTATCCTGAAATTCAGAAGCAAAGGTCAGTGGTGGTTAAACACCTATTGGGAAGCAGGAACATTCTAGGATGTACTAGAACCTTCAGCACTTCCCCCTCCCTTTGAT
>NW_007747489.1:12057-12391 GCF_000696425.1 Galeopterus variegatus
GTATGAATTCTTAATTGGTGTTTTTAGTATATGTATTTTGTCATGTTTACGCTCATAAAGACGGTTTCTAATGACTGCAGGATACTCCCATTACCTGATATTTCTATTCCTTAGTCATATTTAATTCTTACTATCTGATGGGGGCTTGGCATATAGTAGGTGCTCAGTAAGTGCAGCATGTGTTGAATGAGTGAGTTTGTAGAGATCCCCAAGGACTTTGATTGAAGGGGGAGCCTGCCTGTGTGGTCTGAAGGCACTGGTGGTGGAGGTGAGGATAATATCATCATCCGTAGCCATCTGTGCCAGATACAGTTTTAAGTGCCTCATATCCATA
>NW_007747490.1:0-278 GCF_000696425.1 Galeopterus variegatus
GGGGGAGCCTCTCCAAGGCCAAAGATTGTTTTCTTAGTAAAAGACATTATAGGAAACAAAAATGGTTAGATGGTCATTGGTAGAATATATACAAAAAGTAAATAATGGCTGTTTACAGATCCTTACATTCTTGACTGACAGTCCACTGGGTGAGTGAATAGCTTCTTAGAAGTGATCTTGATCTGATTGAAATCCATCACAAAAGTGCTAGCACATTTAGTCAGGAATGATAATTTCTTCCTAAATGGAGGTTATGAGTTACAACACACGAAAAGGTT
>NW_007747490.1:5723-6173 GCF_000696425.1 Galeopterus variegatus
CTAAGAAAGTGCTTCTCAAACTTTAGGCGCATCAGATACACCAAGAGAGCTGTTAAAACAGATTGCTGCTCCCAGCCCTGCAAGTTTCTGATTCAGCAGGACTGAGTTGGGGCCTGAGAATGTGCATTTCTAACAAGTTCCCAGGTGGTGCTGATGCTTTTGGTCCAGGGACCACACTTTTGCAACCACTGCATTAGGAGCATCTGCACACCAGTTCTGAGGATTCCGATGGTGAGCAGCAGTCATTATGTCAGGGAACCAACAGATGGGCAAAAGGTCAGGGCGGCAGCTGTTGCTGTAGGTTTTAAGACAAATTTCAGACAATTTAGTTATGAACACGAGTCAGTTTTATTACAAACCTGTTGCAGCAGAGGTGGGGGAACGGGGGTGGGGGGAGCCTCTCCAAGGCCAAAGATTGTTTTCTTAGTAAAAGACATTATAGGAAACAAA
>NW_007747490.1:11774-12391 GCF_000696425.1 Galeopterus variegatus
AGCCTCTGGGCTCACCCCTCCCTTTATCTCTTGCTACTCCTCTCTGTAATCCGTCAAAGCCGTGGAAGCCTCCTCTCTGTTACTCGGATAATAAGCACATCCCAGCTCTTTGCCCGGAATCTTTTTTCATGGGTATTTGCATGGTTCATTCCTCATTTCATTCAGGTCTCTGTTCAACCGACCATTGCCTAACAGCATCTCTGGTCACCTTTGTTATTCTGTGTCACTTTTCGTTACTAATGTGTGTCACCATCCTACTTACATTTTGTGTTTGTTTATCTATTATTTACTTCCCATATATCATAATATGAGGCCACAGATTTTTCTCATTTTGATCACTTTGTATCCCCCATATCCAGACCCGTGCCTGGGACACAGTAGGCACTGAACCAATGTAATTTAGTCAGATGAATGAATTCATATTTATTTCTACTTACTCTGTGCCAGAACTGCCCTGTGCTGCCATACATATTCTCTGAAATTTGCTATAATAAATGCAAATACTTACGTGGCATTTACAATGAACTCCAGCTGCTCAACTCACAGAGTAAATACTATTGTTGTGGTTGATTTGCACATGAGGAAACTGAGGCTTGGAGAGTTTAAGTAAGCAGCTG
>NW_007747491.1:0-228 GCF_000696425.1 Galeopterus variegatus
TGATGCTTTTTTGGAGAGTTTGGAGCCTCCGAGCACCACAGATGACTCTGAGAAGAGAGACTATGCCATGCTGATGTTGAAAGCAAAATACCTGTGGTAACCCTGAAATCAATTGATACCTACAAGCCCCATGGTTCACAATTCTGAAATTGAAGCCAGCCCAGAATTTCCTTTTATGAGGAGCTATATACAACCAGGACAAGAGTGCTATGCATTTCATATCCAGGG
>NW_007747491.1:5418-6153 GCF_000696425.1 Galeopterus variegatus
ATACACAGATTTTGTGGCTTACCACCTCTGTAGTTTCCATCCTTCCAAAATTTCTCCCCTAGCTTTCTTGTTCATCTCCTAACCCTGACTTTTTCCTGACAGCTCAGGAGTCATAAAAGTCATAAGATTCAGATTCAGAGTCATAGGAGGAGTGCTCTTAGGCAAAAAAAAAAAAAAAAAAATCCATTTACAATTTTACTAGATGGGGGCTGTATTGTTCATAGGGCAGACTCCCTTCCAGTCTCTGTTTGCTTTTGATCACATTCCACTGTCCTCAAATAGTTTTTAAAAATTCATTTTTTGTTAATATCTTAATTGCTATCTGCAGGAGGGTTCATAGATTATTACCAGATGCCAATATACGATATATCTATGTTTAGATTTTTAAAAACACTTTGCCTTCATATCACAGCTCTGGGATGCAGAACTAATATTTTTAAGTCCATATTACAGATGAGAACATAGACTCAGGGAGGTTAAGTGACTTGCCCAAGTTCACACAGCTTTGTAGTGGCTGAACCAGACCTGTATTTAGAGCCCATGACTTCAGCCTGGTCTAAATTCCACAGTCAATTTTATCCTAATTGAGCTAGACTTTTCTGATACCAAAGCTCCTATTGCATTATTTCCCCACCAAACAAGCAAAAAATCAAACAAAAGGCAGTCCTGGCTTTTGATGCTTTTTTGGAGAGTTTGGAGCCTCCGAGCACCACAGATGACTCTGAGAAGAGAGAC
>NW_007747491.1:7748-8957 GCF_000696425.1 Galeopterus variegatus
CAATCAGCCCCGTGGTGCTGATGACTGTATGGATCCTGCCTGGGGAGGATGGGAGGGAGGCACAGGCCAAGGCAGGCCAGGCGCTTCCAGCTCACTGCAAAATGCATGCATCAGCATTTGCTGAGGCGGCTTCTTCTTGGTGCCACATCACTGCCATTGGTAGAGAAAAGAGTTTCATTCTTAAGCAGTGAAGAGCAAATTGATGGGCCAAGCACCATCGCACATGGCAATCCAGGGGAGCTAGGAACTCCTAGCCTCTGACTAAAATGTCTTGAGCTCTGCTCTCCTGGCCTTTGCACATGCTGTTCCCTCTGATGGGACAGCATTTCCCCTTCCCCTCCCCAGCCATGAACATAGTGTATGCCGTTACATCTCCCTCCTTGCTAGACTGCATGCTCCTTGAGGTGGGAGACGTGTCATGTGCATGCATCACTGGTGACCATAGTGCTCAGCATTGTGCCACACACATAGCACTTCGTAAGCATCCATGGAATGAATGAATAAATGCACATGATGCCTCCAGCCCCATGGCCTAGTCCACTGCTGAGCATCCTTTTCATCTCAGCTCAAATGGCACATCCTCACCAAAGCTATTCCCACCTCCCAAAGTAAATCAGTTCCCCAGATAGATACTCTTGAGACACCTTGTACCTTTCCTTCATAGCACTTCAATTCCAAATTCGTGATTAACTATTTGTGTGCCTACCATTCCCACTGGGCTGTGAGCTCCATGAGGGTAGGGACGGGGCTGTTTTGCCCACCCCTGAATCCCCAGCACCTGGCAGGGTGCCCAGCACAGTCAGTGCTTCATAAGTATTTGTTGAATATTAATGAATTGATGGATAGTCTTTCTGGTTTCTGGTGAACTGCTAGACTTTTATCAATACCTTGTTTCAGGAAGGTTTCCTAGGCTCTCCTGGCAGAGTTTCTCCTTCCTCTGAGTTCCTATAGTACCTTATATATTGCAATGAGAAGCTTGCCAAGGGCAGCTGTAAATTTTGGTCTATATACCCTTCTAACCAATTAGAAACTTGTTCCTTGAAAGCAGTCAAGGTGTCCTATTCATATAAAGGCATGCTCTGTACTTTGCACAGGGCCTGACCTTTATAAGCGCTCAGCATGGACTGCAGAATTAGTAAAAACAATTATATGTGTCTATTGGTTAGTTAAGCAGTATTTCTGTTAAATAAACAAATTCTTAACCCACCA
>NW_007747491.1:11000-12390 GCF_000696425.1 Galeopterus variegatus
GTGCAAGCTGCGTCTCACCAAAGAGGGAGCTCCCATCATAGTGCTCTAGTCAGGCCCAAGATGCTGTAGAGTCAGCTAGCGAGGTGGGTACTTGCAGGTAAAAAGTATTATCAATATTTACCATTATCTGGTTTTATTCCCTGACCATTCACTAAAGGGGCACACTGATGCCATCATCATTTGACACACGGGGAAAGGGAAGGACAGAAAGATTTAGTGGCTTGTCCAAGGTAGTGTGTACCATCTGGAACACACACTGATGCCATGTACAACCCAACTCTCAAACTTAGTGATGCCGTGTATGTATGAAACTCCTGCAGATGAAACCCCAGAGGCCTGGACCATGTCTTTTAATGTATTCCACAGTGTCTTACAAAGGCGAGTCAAAAAAAAGATTTTGGTGCAGTTATATTTCAGGGATCCATTCATTCCATTTGATTGGTGCTTAATAAGAAGTTACTGAGCACCTGCCATGTAAGGTGCTAGGGATAAGATGAGGACACTGAGACACTGTCCCTGCTCTGCAGAGCTTATAGTCTCCTGGAGGAGACAGTTCATCAAATTGTCACCAAATGAATATAAAATAACCAGAGCAATGAGTGTGATGAAGGATATGCCCTCTGGGAAATATATTATCCTCAACAAAGAAGAGAAGAACACTTCACTGAGGAAACATGAATAAGACTGGACCAGGCAAAGGGAAGGTCATGTGCAAAGGCCCTGTGGAGAGATGAAGAAATATGTATATGAGGAACTGAGCCCAGAAACGTGGGCAAGAGTGGTGTGAGATGTAGCTAGAGAGGTAGCAGGAGGTCTGAGTTGAGCTTCCTAGNTCAAGAGCTGAGGCTCTAAGAAAACTTTACCCATACCTGTCTGTTTGCCAATCCCAGGTGAAACGGGGATCAAGAACCATTGGAGAAGCAATAGAACTCAAGGCAATGGGTGGTTTACTTTACAGTAAAGTCCGTCCCTTTGCTCCTTTCCTCTGGACCTCTGCCTGTCACAAACCTACTCAGTCTCCCTGTTTCAGGGTGGCCATCCATCCCACTGGGTGGCCCTGGTGGCAGGAGGTTGGTCTTCCCCAGCTCTCTAGAGCAGCCTCCATCTCTGCCTGCCTGCTGCTGGACTGTGCCCCAACATTGCTCAACCCACTCCTGCTGTGCAAGCTGCGTCTCACCAAAGAGGGAGCTCCCATCATAGTGCTCTAGTCAGGCCCAAGACGCTGTAGAGTCAGCTAGCGAGGTGGGTACTTGTAGGTAAAAAGTATTATCAATATTTACCATTATCTGGTTTTATTCCCTGACCATTCACTAAAGGGGCACACTGATACCATCATCATTTGACACACGGGGAAAGGGAAGGACAGAAAGATTTAGTGGCTTGTCCAAGG
>NW_007747492.1:0-303 GCF_000696425.1 Galeopterus variegatus
CTGGAAGGAAACTGAGGCACGGCTTGAACAACAGAGTTTACTTTGAGACAAACTTGAGTGACTGTAACCTGGAAAACATCTCCAAGTTACCTTGGGAAGTGCTCCAAGGTACAAACAGAACTTCAGCATTTTTATAATCACAAAAAGGGGAGGAGAAGGGACAACCCCTTGATCAGGCTTTACATTGGTTGTCCAGCATGACATGAGTTAGTGACTGGTTAATGGTTACATTTTTGCTCTTTAAACAATTGCTAAATCCATACGTAAAGATCACATGGTCCATTTCAACATTCTTTTTTTTTT
>NW_007747492.1:2387-3266 GCF_000696425.1 Galeopterus variegatus
TTTTTTTTTTTCTCACTGATTTACTCATTCATGGCCTTCTTCAACTCTCCTGAGTTTCTGGGAAAGGGTGTTTGCTCGTTGGTCACCAAAAGCCTATTTGTCCCCTTCATGCACTACTGATCAAGAGAAGCAAACTCTTCAAATTCTGGAAAGTCTATTTTAGATGTTCCTTGCATGACTCAGTTGACAGGTTCACTGGTGGTAAGCAATCTCCATATGACTAACTAGTGTCTACTTTTGACATCTTTTAGTAGAAGCAATGAGTTGCTGCGTAGAAGCTCCCCTTCAGGTGGACATTGCCTCAATTATAACGACCAGCCAAGTCTGTAACTGGAAACTTTCTAAGAGATCAGAATGTTAACATATTAATGCAAAGTGCTTGCTGTTGCCAAGTTCTTCCTCTCAAAATGGCAGAAGACAATGATTTTCAGTTGCTGTAGTGATTTTAAAGAGGTTTTTATTTGGTGCCCAAGACTAATACTTTTTTCTTATTTCAGATTTTCAAAAAAACAAGAACACTGCTCCTAAGAAGCTGTCATCAGCATGAGATCTCTGAATGCAGCTGACTGAAAAGGGGGCTTTTACATGCAAGGTGGAAATCTGCACTCAGTAGAAGGTAACTAGAAAGCTAAAGCATCATATTGGTTTGCCATAAAAGCCAGGTCTTCTCTTCCTAACTGTCCTGAAGAACTTTGCAGATTACTCATGGTAGGTTTCAAAGCAGGCCTGGATCATCTAGGCACTTGAGAGGGGTTGACAGTTCCCAGATCTTTAACAGAAGATGAAGCTGTGGTGATGGACAAGGTTGGAAAACGTGAAGGAGGGGCCACGACTAAGTACCTGTCTATGCTCATAGGGACTGTTGGAAACTGCAAGGTA
>NW_007747492.1:4764-5501 GCF_000696425.1 Galeopterus variegatus
ATTCATGTGATATGTTAGCTAAGTAGTAAAATATTTATTCAGCCATTCTGCTTACAAAAATTGTTAGACTTTACACTAGGTCAGAATTTCATCTGACTTCTTTCTAACATTTATGTAAAGGTTGAATGACTATGGAAAATGATTAAAAATATAATGACCTCTATGAGCTTAAAGTTGTACATACAGTGCTCTGAGCCTTCTTATTTCTAAGCACTTCTAAGCATCCTTATTTATCCTGAGATCATACACAATATTCAGAAACACAGACAATTTGTATCGTAAGGCCAACTGCCTACATCTTAAGGATAATTACCATTGTTTTCTTGCCATTTTATTTACTAACAGGCTAATAGTATTCTTTGCAAAGAGTGTTAGTTCAGTCTTGAGCTTAGGTCTGTATCATTCATAAAGAGAATTCCTTTAGATCCCTTTTTTAAAAAAAATCTAAAAGACCTGTCTTTTATTATAAATGCTTTAATGACTTTTGTTTTTTCAACTTTTTACTATGAACATTTTCTAACATATAGAAAACTTGGAAGAAAAATACAATGAACATTCATAACACTCATTTACCATCTAGTTCCAACATTGTTAATTGTTAGCATTTTGCCATACATATACGTGTGTATGAGTGTGCGTGTGTATGAGTGTGTGTGTGTTTTTGCTGCACCCATCTTAAAATAAATTGCAGAGTTCATGATAGTCTCCCCTAAATATTCCAGAGGCATCTCCTAAAA
>NW_007747492.1:7641-8768 GCF_000696425.1 Galeopterus variegatus
AGTCATAAGGACCCGAGACCACCTGCATCCTTGCTACAAGCTGAATATTCCTCAAAATGTTCGCACAAATACTGCATTTAATATATTCAATAAGACTATTTCTTAAAATACATTTTTGGTAAACTCGGTAAATTCAGCAAAGTGGTTATTAGGCAAATTGATCCTTTGCTAAGCAGGCTTCTAGGGGCCTGGTTTTCAATCAATTGATTTCTGGCTAATTTACATATAGCTATAAAAGAGACTTTTTTTNAGGAGGGGCCACGACTAAGTACCTGTCTATGCTCATAGGGACTGTTGGAAACTGCAAGGTAACATGACAAGTTTTCAAAATGTGTATTTAAAGTGAAGAGGCAATGTAAAGGGAAGAGAAACATATATAAGGTGGTAGAATAAAATGAAATAAAAAAGAATGATAAATAGAAAAAAAACCCCAGAGTAATTGAGTATAAATTGTAGAGTGAATAGCAAGGATAATTAAAATTCTTTAACATCAATTTTTTAATTTTAAACCTTTCAATGCTAATTAAAGCCATAGCACATGACATGGATGATGCATAAATCCTATTTTAAATTACATAACTAACATTACATTTTGTCAAAAGCCCCTGAATTAGTAAGTAATTTATCCCTGATCACATTGCTAACTACTGTATCAACAAATGTCAGTGCCAGATATTAAGGAAGTCATTGTTTTCACCCTTGCACAACATTAACAGATATTTCTTTAGTTCAATGTTTCATTTTTATGTTTAACAGGTAGACCAAATTGCTACTAAGTTTGTTTCTCTGGCCTGGGCTGTAAGAAAGAGCACTCTTTGGGAAAGCATTTTGCACTTTCTGCAATGTTCCAGAGGGCATTTTGCACTTTCTGCAATGTTCCAGAGATGCCAAGACACAATCTGGGTGAGATCCACACTTACTCAGGTAAATCCAACTGATTCATGTGATATGTTAGCTAAGTAGTAAAATATTTATTCAGCCATTCTGCTTACAAAAATTGTTAGACTTTACACTAGGTCAGAATTTCATCTTACTTCTTTCTAACATTTATGTAAAGGTTGAATGGCTATGGAAAATGATTAAAAATATAATGACCTCTATGAGCTTAAAGTTGTACATACAGTGCT
>NW_007747492.1:10268-10726 GCF_000696425.1 Galeopterus variegatus
TATTGTTTTGTATAATGTTCCACATTCCAAATATGTTTGATTATTTGTTCATAGCGTCATTGAACTTGTTCATCTCTCCTGTGTATTTCTTGTGAACTTAAGTTGAGTCCTTTAAATCCATTTTAAACATTTGAACTTAGTTACAGCCGTGTATTTTGGCTTTTTCTATCATTTCATTTAAATAAGACTTAGCCTAATCCAATAAACTAAAGTCTTTCTGATTTCATAAAATATAAGTGATACTAAGTGAGACTTCTCTCCAGTACTTTATTATTTCTTAGCAAAATATATAGCACATATTTACCAGTTGAATCACACCATTCATATTCAACCTTTGCGTTCTTGTAAGTCATCCAAAATTTTTTGTTTTGAATGTGGTGTGCTAAAAATTATACTTTTCCTGTCAGCATGCCATCTTTTCTTTTTCCTTAGGATTATCTGTTTTGCAATTTTTTTTT
>NW_007747492.1:12412-13949 GCF_000696425.1 Galeopterus variegatus
TCCAGGCATGTTCTGGGTGTTGTGCCTATCAAGGAAGAATCAAAAACAAAGTCACTGCCCTCGTGGCACTCAGGGGAGATGAACAGTGAACACATGAAATATATAAAGTATAATATCATGTAGCGATGAGCGTCCCAACTCTACCCACTCCCATCTTCCTTCTTCCAGGAATAGATGTCAGTGGTCTAGGTTTGGTATCCATCCCCTGCAGAGCAGCCAAGAAAGGGAGTGACACTGGAAAGTCATATGTGGATCCATGGTTCCTACCCTGGATGAGTGATGGGGATGCTATGATGGATCCAGTGAGGTGTCTGACAAAATGACACTGGAGCAATTTGGAACGTGAACATGCAAAAACGTCTGGGGAAGGGTAGTCCAGACTCTAGGAACAGCAAGTACATGGACATGAAGACAAAGCCCTTCATCAATCCTTATTAGAGTGACTAGACTAGAAAAAAAGTCATAAGGACCCGAGACCACCTGCATCCTTGCTACAAGCTGAATATTCCTCAAAATGTTTGCACAAATACTGCATTTAATATATTCAATAAGACTATTTCTTAAAATACATTTTTGGCAAACTCGGTAAATTCAGCAAAGTGGTTATTAGGCAAATTGATCCTTTGCTAAGCAGGCTTCTAGGGGACTGGTTTTCAATCAATTGATTTCTGGCTAATTTACATATAGCTATAAAAGAGACTTTTTTTTTTCTTTGTCCTTTTTGTGACTGGCCACACCACGTTCAGCCAGTGAGCGCTGTGAGCGCACCAGTCATCCCTATATAGGATCCGAACCCGCGGCGGGAGCGCTGCTGCACTCCCAGCGCCGCACTCTCCCGAGTGTGCCATGGGCTCGGCCCAAAAGAAACGTTTAATAAATGTTTATCTAAAGAATGACAGTGAGGAAAAAGATCGTATGTGAAACAAAATCTCAAGGATTATAATGAATATTGTATCTGAGAGCAATAACTTACTGAGACCCAATTTGAACTTCTGGCTAATATGCCCTTCTGATATTTGACCCCATCGAAAATCATGTGCAGGCCTTTTAACTGCAGAGTCATACAAGACCTGTCTCTGGACCAGTCTNATATATATATATAGACAATCTGAGTTACTATACAGCATCTGAGAATCATCACAAATAGTAAAGAAAAGGATTAAAGCCATAAAAGATGTATTCATTCATTTAATTAGTCATTTAAATTGAGAATTAAATAGAGAGCCATTAAATAGTAAGACACTATTTAATAGTGAGAATAAAATAGTAATGTAAGCCCTTGAGGTACATTATCTGGCAGAGGGGATGAATTTTCTAAAAATCAATTTATTAAAAGTTAATTTAATAATGATCAATTTGCCAAAAAATTAATTTTAGCTGATATTCTCATTGAATATGGTTGCTTATTAGGAATAAGTAATTCTTGTGTATATTCAACTAATTAACTCAATAAATATTTATTGAGGACCTACTATGTCCAGGCATGTTCTGGGTGTTGTGCCTATCAAGGAAGAATCAAAAACAAAGTCACTGCCCT
>NW_007747492.1:15880-16421 GCF_000696425.1 Galeopterus variegatus
TATGAATTAGCTTTATCTTTTTATGATTTGCTAAAAAGCAAAGTAGTTATTATTTTAGCAAATATAAGAGCAGCTGTTATAAGATGATAACATCAGCAGAGATGGGTCCCAGCTTGTGGTATCTCCAGCAAATGATCTGAGTCCCACCTTGTATCCTCTCTCCATACCTTTTGTAAACAGTCATCATTGGTCTAGGTCTGGTGTCCATCTCATGAAAGGCAGAAAAGAAAGAGAGTACAGAGACTGTAGTGCTCCTGGTAAGGTCATACGTGGATCCATGTCCTTTCCCTGGTGACTCCAATTGCTGAATTAGGGCTGGTCCTGCAGAAGAACAAAGATTGTCTCTCAAAGACTCCTTATCTATTTGTTGCTCAGTCTGGACATATAGTGTAGTCAGTCTTCCAACTACTAGTAAGCAAGGAGGAGTGGTACAGTCATGGAACTGCAGGGAAAGTCTGATTGCATGACTAGCAATATAGGTGGGCAAAAGAGGTGAGAATTTAAGATTTCCAAAGAACAGAAGGGTTTAGGAAGGAATGAC
>NW_007747492.1:17143-18399 GCF_000696425.1 Galeopterus variegatus
CAAGGACTATTTTCCTGTTACAAAGGCAGGGTGGAGGTGCCTTCCCAGAATGTAGAATGGTAGATGTTTGAGATATATCTCACAGACCGCTACGCTTTACTGGTTTTGCCCTCTGCATTTATTTGTGATGGGGGGGTTCACTAAACCACTCTTTCCCTTTAGCCCCACCTTTAGATACAATTAAGGTAGAACAGTAGATGTTTCCTTGACTCAAATTGGAAATTTGCAATTTTTAGGACCTCAGCAATGGATGACACCTTTTTAATGGACTCCTGACTCCCCTTTACCCCATAGGAATGATGAACAATTCATTTCCTTACTTATTCTCTGTGTAAATCACCATACTGAGTATAACATGTAAACATGAAGCCAAGGTTCAAGGACAAGTTTTCAGTAAATGAGGGGGCAACAAGGAGATGGGAGAAAGTGGAAGGAGTAGAAGAGCGAGACCGAGGCATTGCTTAGAGAGATCCTGTTACCAAGAATGTTGCCAAGGCCGGGACTTGTGCAGCTCTGTAGGAGGTAAAGAGCAGATATTAAGAGCAAGATAGAAGCCTGTTGTGAAAAATGGGACTCAAGGTCAGAACTGGACAACACTGGACATCTTTGCTGCTAGAGGATCCAAGTGTTCATTCACAGCAACTTAATGCTTCCTATTAATAACTGGTGTGGTTCTAGACTAGGGTGAAGTTGAGCCTGCTACTGGTAGTCAGTTTTAGCTGCAAGGAAAGGCAAGCTAAAGGAAATGTATAAAGTACAGGCAAGAAGGACATGGGAAAAAATATCTAAAGACCAGAGGTCAGTTTCCAGGAAATCATAAAACTGAGATCAGGGATGTAAAGGTTGTTCCTGGTAAAGGAATCTTTGCATGCAGGAATTAGGCAAAGAGAAAAGAATAATCCAGTCACATTCACATTCACAAGAGAAGACAGGATAACCAAGCTGAACTTTTAGCATTCTGTTGCTTGCCAAATTTTAGAAGTGAGTTTAAAGAACAATGAGACAAAGTTTATAGCTCAGAACAACCTGTACATTTCAGATTAGACCCTGAGTTTCTGCTCTGACCTCCATCAGCATCATGCCACTCTGAGGTTGCCAAACCAGCCTTCTCAGCCCTGGCACTCTGGGTTCTGGCTCAGCTCTTTAAAATCTACATCCTTGCACTAACCTGATGCAGAAACTGCTGGTCTCCTGGCTTGTCTGACATCAGCCTAGCTCAAAGCTGGGTCTTCCTACCTACAGTACAAAAAAAAAAA
>NW_007747492.1:20008-20281 GCF_000696425.1 Galeopterus variegatus
TCTTTCCTTATTAATCTTCTGTCTAGTGGGGTATTAAAGTCTCCTACTATTATTATAGCCATGAGTTTTTTTCAAAATAATCTTTGTGTGGCAAACTTTATGAGGCCTTATCTGGCTGAGATTATTTTTATTGCACTCTCATATTTAGATGACATTCTGAATGAGTTTAAAATTCTAGCTTCAGAGATTTTCTCCCCTTCAGTACTAAAAAATGTAACTCAGTTGTCTTCTTGCAGCAGTTTTTGGAGTGTATAAGATGAATGTTGCCTGTTC
>NW_007747493.1:0-1760 GCF_000696425.1 Galeopterus variegatus
CCCAACAGTAGGGAGATGGCTAATTACATCACAGTACTCAAATGAAGAACCTATAACGGCTTGGGAAAATGTTCACTTAAAACATTGACAGAAAAAGAGCAAGATACTCTACCTAAAGAATAATCTCAACAGTATATATTTTAAAGTATATTTATATAAAACAATGGAAGGAAATGCAACAAAATGCAATAATTATAGTTCAATCAGAGTAATAGAGTGGATGGTTTAATTTTCTTCTGTATGCTTTCTAGTATTTTCCAGTTTTCCGACAATGAACACAGAATGCTTTTATAATTAGAAAATAATGCAAGAATGCTCTCAAGTCAGACTTTCTGGCTTTGAATCCTATTCCCACTTCTTTGACACTGTGTGAACTTCACACAAGTCCCCCTACACTTCCCTATCACTTTATGTTTGTCATCTGTTAATGGGGATGACAGGGATTTTTTTTTTTAAGGTTTTTATAAAAACATGAGATAATGCATATAAGGCATTTATTTATTTATTTTTTTATTTATTTATTTTATTTTTTTTTTTGTCTTTTGTCTTTTTTCCGTGTCCGGCAACGGATCGCAACCNAAACAATCCAAATGTCCACCAACAAATGAATGAATAAACAAAATGTGGTATACAGGTACAACGGAATATTATTCAGCCTTAAAAAGGAAGGAAATTCTGACACGTTACAACATGGATGAACCTTAAAAATGTCATACTAAATGAAATAAACTTGACACAAAAGGATAAATATCATATGATCCCACTTATACGAGGTACCTAGAATAGACAAATTCATAGAGACAGAAAATAGAATAGAGGTTACCAGGGGATAGGGACATGGAGGAAGAGAGATAATGAGGAGTTACTGTTTAGTGGGTACAGAGTTTCTTTTTGGGATGATGAAAAAGTTCTAAAAATGGAATAGTGATAATGGTTGCTAAACATCGTGAATGTACTTAATGCCACTAAATTGTACACCTAAAGTGGCTAAAATAGTAAATTTTATCACATTGTACTTAGAAGAGCATCTAAATAAAGCCTTACCCACGGCCTCTTAGACTGTGTGATGTGGCTCCTGCTTTCCTCTCTGATGTCAACTCTTACCCTTTCCCCATAATTATTGCTTTTCAACCAGGGTAGTTTCCTGGTGCTGCCGAGGCCGTGCAATGCCTGTCTCTCCCTCTGACTCTCCTAGACTGATGGGCCGAGGACAGGGAAGAGTCGGGGGAAAAAGGGATGAAGTGAAAAACCCCAAGAGACCTATTAATCATCAATGATATTACCAAAATATATTTTATATTTCAACAACTCCTACCCTTTGGGTTTACAATAGTTTCTGTGTAATGTGAAAATAAAACCTATTCCCTTACCCACCAGCATTTCTTTCTTCTGGACACAGAGATGCAGTTTTATTGCTGGTCCACCGGCAGTGCTAATTAGGTTCTCCACAACACACTCCTGCATGCATAGAATTAAATAAGGCAGGTGTGGAGGTGACAGAACAAAACAAAATATATGACACATGACAGACTGATCGGTTTAGTGGGGGACAGGGTAAAAACAGTAAATGTCACATATGGAGATTAGGGCAAAAGGCACAATAGAGTCACACTTTAATATAGATAAATCAAATCAAACTGAAAATAATTTTTAGCAGTTTCTTCTATTATAAATGTAGTCTAAATACACTGTCTTACTGTTTTTCAGCCTTTCACAATGTCTGATTTTCCTTCTATTTAAGATGCCACTAAAGAAAATTA
>NW_007747493.1:4864-5988 GCF_000696425.1 Galeopterus variegatus
ATTCCACAAACATTTCATGTGGAGAATAAGCCAAAAAGTAAAAATTAAAATCAAATTAAAATCAGGATATATGGATGAGAGAATATATTCTCTGATGCAGGGGAGTCTGCAGGAGTCTTTAATCCTTAGACCTGTGAGGTAATTCTTACCTCTGTCTCATTCCCAGAAGAATTTCAGGCAACTAAGAGTTAACTGGTATTATTATCACTATCGTCATCATCATCCCCATTTTATAGAGTTCAGAACAGATGCTAAAAGAATTAAAGTAAATTGCCCGAGATCACACAGCTAGAAAGTAGCCGAGCCCATAAGTCAACATAGACTACCAAGTCAGTGGCTTCTGCTTTACCACAAGCCATCTCTTATTATATAGTTGAGAAATGCTTTTTCCCTAGCCCAGGTTTACCCAAGACCTAAGCTAGATCAAAATGGAGACAACAGAATATTTGATATTATTCAAAAACCCCAAGAAAAAGAAAAAAATGGCTTTTCTTCTTTCAGCATGACAACCGGAATTACCCCAGCTAGTCAGCGCTATCTCTAGGGGTGCCAAGTCCTCTTGCCTTAAGACGTAGTTTTCAAGTTGGATTAAAAATAATTAGCAGCATTCCACACTGTGCAAAGCAGATCAGAACACTGCAGTCATCACCAAGAAGAAATGTCCTTTCCTTTTGGAGGAAGTCCATGAAGGAAAGCTGTATGGCAGGGTTTAGAGGACACAGCATCTGCATCAAGCTGACCTGAGTTTGAATCCTGAGTCCACACTTGGGTAGTTGTACTGATTCTGGGCATATTAGTATCAGTGTCCACATCTGTAGAAAGTGATAAATCCCACTTTGCAGGATTGGACATATTAGTATCAGTGTCCACATCTGTAGAAAGGTATCTCCGTGCATACTAGTATCAGTGTCCAAATCCGTAGAAAGTGATAAATCCCTCTTGGCATTATTGTTGACAAAATGCATGTAAAGCAGCACCTAGAGGCATCCCAGGACATGATGACAACTCAATAATTGGATGCTATTATTTTTGTTACTAGTCCTCTAAAGCCACTGGGAAGTGGTATGTAGAAGATGAGCAGTTTCCCACGTGTTCCCTGGAATTCCCTATTCTAACTACCAGGG
>NW_007747493.1:7772-9769 GCF_000696425.1 Galeopterus variegatus
CCTAGAAGAGCCTCTCACCTCACATTCTGAAGGTGGCCGAGCACTGTGATCTGTGTCTGCTGAGGAAGCCATGTTATTAGCAGCCACGCTATTTCTATACCCGGAGATGCCTGGAGCATTTACAGAAGTGCTTCTAAGCCATATGTTGTTTTTGTTTTAACCACTCTGTATGTATATTAATTTGCATAAATACAAAAATAAATAGCTGTTTGGTATTTCTCTGAAGATTGTAAACTCCAAAGAAAGAGGTAGAATCTTCCCATATATTAGCCTAATGGCATTATGTTTGGTATTCAGCAAAGAGTCAGCACTGTTGCAAGCCCAAACTGACATTCTGGGATTTAAGAATTAATAATGTGTGATGTCAATAGTCTCATTTTATGTGCTTTCTACCATGAAAGGTGAGGAAGAATGGCACAAGCATGCATAAGACCAGAGGCACTACCACACCATAGACCAGCACCAATTACATCAGCTTATTCTGCCGATATTTTATGTGCTTTCTACCATGAAAGGTGAGGAAGAATGGCACAAGCATGCGTAAGACCAGAGGCACTACCACACCATAGACCAGCACCAATTACATCAGCTTATTCTGCCGATCCCAGGATTCAAGGTCAGTTACCTGTGATAAAACAATGTTTGTAAAGTAAAGCTTTGGCTGCAAGGTATACCAGAGGCAACTGGTGACCTGGGAGAACAACATGTTTTTAAAGTCAGAGACCTGGTTCCAGATTCTAAGCCTTTCTAACTCTCAGGTTCACCTTCTTTAAAAGTCATAATGTTTATTTCCTTGAAGGGTTGTAGAATGTGATGGTTAGGAGCACAAACTCTGCAGTTAAGAGGGCCTGAGTGGGACTCCTGAGCTGCCCACTTAGAGCAGAGTGAACCTGAACGAGTGACTTTGCCTCTCTAAGCCCCAGTTTCCTCCTGTGAGGAGTGGAGGTAATCACGGCCCTCCCTCCTGGGCTGTTGTGAAGAAGAATTCGGATGATCTATGTAAAGTGCTTAGCATGGGAGCTTGACCCATGTAAGAGCCCAATAAATGTAGCCTGAGGTAGTCAAAAAGTAGTACTAAATGGCAGGATGAGTATAAGGAGCCTGGCTTTTAGTAGGTTTTTTAAAAAAAATGGATACATGTTGTCAGGAAAATTCCAGACCATTGCAAATCTCTTCAGAATCCAAAAGTTGGATAGGCACTGAGTATGATAAGAAAGGAATCCTCTTATAAATCTGTCCTCCATTGAAATGGTTTCAGTGCTATCAGAGCAGTAAGGCCTTGCTTGTGTACAGCCTCCTGGTTCTAAAACAGCACCCGCTGGAACCCACGGACCAGGGCTTACTGTGCTCCACTGCCCTGAGAGTGGGTGATTACCAGCTACTGCCAAGGATGGGGAGGAGAGGAAACACAAAGCAGAATTTTAAATGAATCGACATAACAGGGCAGTGATGAAAAAAAATCACTGATGTGCCGGCCGACCACCCCCTGTGAGAGCAACGGGGCAGTTTCTTTGAACACAGGGCCATCTCTGAGGCCAATGACAGAGCTCGACGAGAGTGACAGCAATAAAGAAAATCATGATTTTTATAGACCTCTTGCCTGGATTGGATTGCTGGTCATGCTTTTTCTGTTTTGCTTCTTCAAAGATACACCCACACACCTTTGGCAGTGTTATCCTCAAACGACAAGATGTTACTTCTAAGCTGCAAGACCTCAGGCACTATCTGTCCTCACCCACACCCAACTGTCTGCCATTCTCAGCACCAAACATATCCCTGAGGACAAAAATGGCCCTTCAGTTCCTGAGTTGCTTAAACTGAAAAACCATTTAAAGTGCCATTCCCAAAATAAAACAGAAACATGGTCGCTGGCATGAAATATTTACAGCTGTGCGACAAAAAAAAAAAAGCCTAAAAAAGCATACTTGACCTGGTAGGCAGGGGAATGATGTAGTTACACAGGCCTGTAGAAAAGCACTTCACCCTAAAACCGTTCC
>NW_007747493.1:10931-12389 GCF_000696425.1 Galeopterus variegatus
AGCGTGCAGCGCAGGGTTATGGAGGAAGCACTAGGTTCGGGTCAGGAGGCAAAGACAGTAGTGAGTGAGGAGAAAGTCTAGGCCAGAGCCTTTACTGGGGTTTCCTCTGAAAGGCAACGCAGGGCAGGGTAAACAGATTAGGGTTGGCTAGTTTGAGAAATTCCCAAAGGCCTTTGGGCTATAGGGGTTGCCTGGCACCTGGCCCTGAGATAATTACAGGCCAGATGGAGGAGGTATGGCTCTGGATTAGACAGTTTACATGTTAAAGGCAGGCTCCATCCTGTGCTATCTAAGAATTGGCTAGCCTCAGGAAAGCAGTCCCTCCACAGCCAGAAACTTTTTTTAAGAGGTCAAAACATCATAATATGCAGAAAGTAAAAAATGTAAACAATGCAACTCCCGACCCCCAAACTAAAACCTGGACTCTTCTCTACTATGTTCTAGGCCCTGTTAAAAGCAAGGCTGATATTCCACCACCACATTGAAATGTACTAGTTTACCGGTTTTCTACACCTGTTTTTTNTCTTATCCACATTTCCAGTTTTGAGCATTGCCCGGCCCCCACAGCTTTCTCTTAGCCCACCAATCCCTACCCATCCTGAAACCTGTCACACGTGTGTGCACCTTCATGCTCTGGTGCATGCTTTTCCCTCTGCATGGACTTATCTCAGCCCTCCTTCCCATCCTCCAACACTTGGCTCAAATGTTATCCCTTCTCTTTATCATTCCTTGATTCCCAAGTTAGATTTAGGGACTCCCTACACTGTGCTTTCTTGGTCCTTTTACATCCTTTCATTATAGCACATTTCATCGTCTATATGCTTGTGTGTTCTTTCATGTGATGGTCAGTCAGGTGTGGCCACAAGAGGAGACTCGGGAAAAGCTCAGGAAAACAAAGTTTATTATACTCACAGGTCCTAGAAACAGGAAGCGTGCAGCGCAGGGTTATGGAGGAAGCACTAGGTTCGGGTCAGGAGGCAAAGACAGTAGNTGGTAGAACGCAAAGAAGCTGAAATAAAACAAAGCTCAGCAGACTATAAAGAGAAAAAGAACAACAAAAACAACAAAATGAAGGCATGAATGGCAGCCTCGACTCTAACTATAATCAGAGAAGCAGGTTGGTGTGGCACCGTAACATGCATGATCTCCTGGTGCAGTGGACCAACATTCCATTTACTGCTCCAGTCTTCTCACAGCAGTGATCATTTACCTGTGTGATGATTACATTTTGCCTCCAGTATTTCAGTAACCCTTGCCTACTGTTGTATCTTGAATTTGGGAAATCTGTCTGCATTGAGACAAAGTACTGAAGATAATTTAAGAGGCAAGGCAATCTCATTTCCCCTCCAACACAGATGCAGACTTGGATTCAATCTATTGAAGTCAATTGGTAGATTTGTGCAAGTAGTCTAATTAGAGATATTCAGATAGCAGGCACAGGTTCCGTTTGCATTCTAG
>NW_007747494.1:0-9799 GCF_000696425.1 Galeopterus variegatus
AGGTGCTGGCGGCCTCCAAGGAACGCTTCCCGGGACAATCTGTGTATCACATCAAGTGGATACAGTGGAAGGAAGAGAACACACCCATCATCACCCAGAATGAGAATGGACCCTGCCCTTTGCTGGCCATCCTCAATGTTTTGCTTCTGGCCTGGAAGGTAAATTCTACAGCTTTCCACTTCCTACAGCTTTCGGGGAGGTGGAAAAGAGGGTGAGGGAGCTGCTGTATGTCAGCTGATGGTTTCCTTTTTCCTTTCCTTACTCATCAGCCCCCTTCTTACATGAAGTTCATTCCAGGATTTCCTTATTGAAAGAATGTTCCTATATATATCAGAAAGAATAGTCCCTAATCTCAGGTCTCTCTTGTAGCGTTTAAAAGTTCAACATTCAGTTGTGGTTGATATACTTACAAACAGGTAGGACTGAGAGCATCCTAAATCTTATGATTATTTTAAACTGTATTTTCCAATGTTATTCCTTCTTGCAGATTTTAGCACATGTGCTAAAGGGTGAAGAATTGGAGAAAGTGATCTTCAGTTACCATCAATCCATAATTTCATGGAGTAGGTTTTGATGGTTAGGTTTAGTCTATTTTCCAACTAATGCTTGTTCCATTTGCGCGTGGATACTTAAGGGGATGATGATAGGGAAGATGTGGCTCTTTAGAGAAAGTTCCATTTAAGGAAAAGCATTGGTCTGAGATTCACTTACCCTAAATTTTTGGTTTTCAAAGATTATGTTTTCCTTTTATTCATAATTTTTACTTGTCTCATTTCTTTGGCTCTGTTTGAATGGTTTGACATCACCAGTAACTATGCATCAGAATGTGTTAAGTGAGCTAAAACAATAACAACTAAAATAAGAAAAGATGTATCTCAGGTAAAGGGGCCAAAAAGGGAAAGACCGTCAAAAGTAAGTATATTGAAAACTCAGAGTGAGTTACCTGTAAATGAAGCTTGCAGTTTTAGGTGCTAAGAAGATGTATCTCACACCACCTATTATATTTTCAAATTCATAATTATATCTATAGATAAAATGTTCCCTAGAAAAATATAGCCTGAATTATTCTGACCAGTTAGGAAGAAAATCAAGTAAAGGGAATAGTATTTATTACATGCCTTCATCTTCCTATTACTAGCAAGCACTGATACGAGAGAAAATAAGGTTAGAAACCTTGCCTTTGTTGGGTGCATAATGGCACTCTGTTGTTTTGAGTGAAGAAAGTGCTTGCTCTTGAAGAGATATCAAGCCATTTGGGGTTGCAGCATGACTTAAAACTATTAAAGAACAATAAATAGTAGGTTATATGAAACGAATAGAAATGCATTAGATATCCAAAAAGGGGAAATTTTGCTTTGATCTGACACAGTCCCAGAGAGGTTCATGGAATTTGTGGGTCTTGAACCAAGATTTTAAGGAAGAGTATTTAAAATAATAGAGAAATAGAATTCCTGAGGGAGAGAAGAGTATAAACAAAAGGAATGAAAATAGAATGGATATTGTGTGTTTGTGTGTGTGTTTATTAGATGACAAGAGTGGCAAATTCATATTGGAGAATAATAAAAAAATAAAATTGAAAAGGTAAAGAAGAGCTACTTTGGTGGAGGCTCTTCACTAGTAATTTCTATTAGTTTCTATGTAGTATTACAGAAGTTCAGAGGAAAGAGCAAGTACTGTGGTCTGGAGTATTTGGAGATAGAGGACCATTGAACTTACTCCTTGAAAGATTCAAGTGAATGCTCAAATGTTTGGGTTCCCACTATATATGAGGTACTAAAAATGCAAAGATGAGTATGATGCAAGTCTACCTGTATGTCGCTCAGTATCTATTGGGGAGGCAGACATATATAAACAGTTAAAGTGCAATATGAGAAGCTCCAATGTGCTATGAAAGTACAGAGAAAAGGGCAATTGGGGATGGGATGTGTCAAGGGAAGGCTTCATATAAGAGATAACCTGTGAACTGAGTCTGAAGGATGAGTAAAAGAAGGCCTTACAGCTAAAGGGAGTAGTGTATTCACAGAATGCTGAAGCAGAAAAGGGTTTGTTCCGTTTGTGATCTCTGAACTTGGTTGAAGTGCAGTGGAGGAGGGGGAGGAAATGGCAGTAGCAGAAATAAAATTGATAGGTTGAGTCAGACTGAATGAGCAGGCATGCTAATTTGGAGGTTATTTTGTAAATCCATGGTTCTCAGCCTTTTTCTGCTTCCAGGCTATTGAGGCCACAAAAACCAGTCATCAGTAATCATTAATGATTGGTAGAGAGATGGATAAAAGAACCAAGGTAGAGCAGCATTCTCAAAGTGAGCCAAGGGTTCTAGAGGTCAAAATTAGTTTTATAATAACACTAAGATGTTTTTGCTTTTTTCGCTCATTCTCTCTTAAGTGTCATGGAGTTGCATGATATGTGATATCATTGCTGTGACAGTTAATGAAATGCGTGCCTGTGTATTCTTGCATTTTAAATTTTTCTCAGTTTTAATTTCCAACATGGTAAATATCCATAGATATAACCCACATAGACAAAAGCTCTTTGGGTTCCTCAATACTTTTAAGACTGTGAAGGACTCTGAGAACAAAAAGTTTGAGAAATGCTGTAGTAGAGAAAAATAATAAACAGGGTGTGAAAGTAGTTGTGAGATCCAAGGGACTCATTACTAGGGGTATTTAGACTTTTTATGTAGCTGATAATATATCTATTATGAATTGCTGGATAGGGAAATGATAGGAAGAAAGCAGGCTTTTAGTTTGAGATTAGGATAGAGGTAAGGTTGTAGGAAAAATTGATGAGGATAGCTCTTTTGGGTACGGAATTTTTTGTCCCCTCTCTTTGATGAGGGTAAAAGTAGCTGTCTCAATGATGAATTTATGACTAACTGGATATAAGAAATGAAGGAGATGACACCATTTTTTTCAAATCTGGGTAATAGAGATTGGTTGGTTCTTTCCAAAGATAGGGAAAGTATGAAGAAAATCTTTATTTTTATTTATTTATTTTTGGCAACTGGCTGGTGCAGGGATCTGAAACCTAGAAAATCATTTTAGATGGGAAAGTTGATGCCCAAGTTTGGTTGTGTCAAGTTGGAAGTGTCTGGATGTGAAACATCAAAATATAAATGTTCATTATGCTGTTAGAAGCATGGACTGGGTCTCGGAAAAGAGGTCAGAATTATAGAGAAAAATTTAATTGGGAAATTGCATAGATCTAAGTGTGGTAGCTCTAAGAATAAATGAATCCCCCATAGAGAATGGTGAGCAATAATTCTCAACTTTTTTCCATCTCAATATGTATGAGAAATTACGAATTGCCAGCCCTCTCCTGTCTCTATTTCCCCTCTCCCTCCCCCACCCGATTGTCCAGCAGACATAAAGAAAACAGAAGAAGAAAGATTAAAAGATGGGGAGAATGTTAAGGGTAAGAGAGGGAAAAAGAAACCAGCATAGGTACAATTCAAGATGTGGAATGAGAACTAGAAATAGGACAATGTCATGATAGTGGTAGGGAGAGAATGTAGTAAAAAAAAGGAGGGGGCGTTAGTTACCATTGTCAAATGCAACAGCATCAAGGAGCTGATGGAGTAGGAAAGATTTTGCCAAAAAGGGCAGGTGTGGGGACAAGGTTGCTGAAAAGTCAGGATAATATGGAATGTTCAGAATAGGTGGTAAATTTCTTTAGAGGGAATGAACAACAATCTCATTTTCTGAAGTAATGGAAAGACGAAGATACAGAGACAAGGTCATGTTAAGATAGAGAAATAGATGGAAATTGAGGCCCCATATTTTCCATTTTGGCAGAGGAACTGTTGAACTCATCAGTAATTAAGAAGGAGAGAGGTTGTAAAGAATTGAGGGAGTAGATTTTGTGAGAAAAGTACACTACATTTTAAAGAAGTTCTAATCTCAGTGGAGCTTATGTTTAGGAATCTGAACTACAAGCAGAAAGACTGACAGTTTAGTAGCAATGAATAAATTGAGGTATTCCTTAAAAACTTTTAGTATATCAATTTTGCTTGGTTTTTGGTTTTTCCCCAGTAGTTCTCTTATACCTGGCAATAAGGAGCGGGAAGATGGCTGATTAGGGTTATCAGGGTTTGGGCTTTTCATGGAGGGTAAATGGAATTAGAGAGTTGAAAGTGAAACAGTTGATCAACTCTTTTTAGAGGAGAATGAAATCATGAGAAAATCAATAAACAGAACAAATTGGGAGGATTTGAGTGATTCCAAAGGAAGTAAGTGCAGTGATTCTGGGTGAGATGACAGTTAAAATTATCAAATGGAGTAAATAATGAGTTGAAAGTGTGTTGGCTTAGGACTGATAGAGAGTAGATGATCATTCATAATCTGTTAAATAGTTGAGCTGTGATAATCCAACAAATCAAGAAAGAAGGAAATCCATTCATTAAATTTAATTTTAGCTCAAATTTGTAATTTGATAACCAACAGCAGGTAAATTTATCTAGATTTATATCTGAGAATACATTTTCATTTTGAGTTGATAGTTGATTTTTAAGTTTTTTAAATCTTTCATTTTAGCTGTAAAAAATTATGCTGTTTATAGATATATTTATAGGTATAGGCTGTGACCCATTTAATTAGGTGTGTTTATAAAAATCAAGTACTTATAAAAAAAAAAGAACTCAATTTTTTTTTTTTTTTTTTAAATGATGACCGGTAAGGGGATCTTAACCCTTGACTTGGTGTTGTCAGCACCACGCTCAGCCAGTGAGCAACCGGCCATCCCTATGTGGGATCCGAACCCGGGGCCTTGGTGTTATCAGCACCGCACTCTCCCGAGTGAGCCACGGGCCGGCCCAGTACTCAATCATTTTTGTGTCCGGATATTGTGCTAAGTATTTTATGTGCATTATATGTATTTTCTATTAGTTTTCTCAACCACATCATGAATTCCTATTTTACTTATATAGAAAATTGAGGTGCAAAAAATTTAAATAACTTGCCCAAGGTAAGATTATCACCCACTCCAGAACCTGAGCTCTTACTCGGGATATTTGATTAGGCAGATAAAGTTCAAGATACCAGTAAGTCTGGTGGACAATAGGTGTGGGGCAAAGCAAGATGCGAAAGCCAGTGGAGCAGAAATAGACTTCATGATTCCTTAGATACCTGGGAATCTGGTACCACTTGCTCTTTACACAGACTTCTTCCATTTTTAGACCCCTCTGCTTTATCCCATGTGTATTAGTCCGTTTGTGTTGCTATAACAGAATACCTGAGACTGGGTAATTTATAAAGAACAGAGGTTTATTTGGCTTATGATTCTGGGACAGCTGCATCTGGCACAGGCCTCAGGCTGCTTCTACTCATGGCAGAAAGCGGCAGGCAGCCATGGGTATACCAGATCACATGGCGAGAGGGAGAGGGAGAGGGAGGAAGAAGGAGGAGGTGCCAGGGTCTTTTTGAACAACCAACTCTCATGGGAACTAATAGAGGGAGAACTCATTCATTAATCCCCCCTTCCCCAGGGAGAGCATTAATCCATTCATGAGGGATCCACCCCCATGATTCAATCAGTTTCCAACACTGCCACGTTGGAGATTAAATTTCCACATGAGTTTTGGAGGAGACAGCACATCCAAACTCCAACACCATGTCTTCTCAAGTATCTGACAACTTCTAATTTCAGAGCCTTTCTTGGGTTCTATGGTGAATAAGCTTGCCTTTACCGTCATAGTTTGTTAAATACATTCTTGGAAATTTTTCAGTAATTAATAATTTCTATTTCTATTGCCACTACGCTAGTTCAGGCCTTCTTCATCTCTCATGTGGACTACGTCAGTAGCCTACTAACTGTCTCTTGTCTTTCCCTATTCCCACCTGTCTTTCAAGCAGTTAATGAAAAAGTTTCACTGTCAGTTTTTCTTTGGAAGATTTTTCAGCATGGTAAGCTTCTTAAATATAGGTAGTGAATTTTGAACTGAAGATGTCTTCTTTTACATGTAAATTTTTTACTGGTAAATCTCACTGCAACAACATTCTTCATTGTTCTAAAGCACCTTGAAGCATGTATTAAATAGGACATTCTTGAAAATTTAATATGTGTGAATATATCTGCAGTTTCTGTTGGTTTTAAAAAGTTTTAAATAGACCTTCAAGTTACTCTGAGGATGGGGTCTAAATTACAATAAACATTGACAGTGAAAGTGGTTTTTTTTTTTCATTTTTGTTTTTATTCACACATTTAGAAAGTGTTTCAAATTGGCCTTTCCAAGTTGGAGGTTGTCTCATAAAATTTTTCTGATTTTAAATACTGATGGTGAGTAGAAAGCCAGTTAGATTCTCCAAAGTTTCTGAATTTTAGTATTTTTAACTACAGTAATTATTCTTAGTAATAAATAATAGTACATACAGGAAGTTAAAATATAAAGCATGACATATAATGGTTTGTAATACATAAAATTTTATTTATTACAGCCAGAATTAAAGGCATGTTGAAAGGATCCTTAAGCTTCTAAGTCTATATTTTGAAAAAAGGTTGGTGGAGGCTACATTTCTTCTCTTTGATAATACTTCTAATATTTTCAAAAGAATAATGTCTTTATAATTTCAACTAAAAAATCATGAATACTATATATTCATGCTGAATATATGAATGCTATATATATTGCCATATTCAAAATTAGTGAAATTTGAACTAAGAAGAAATCAAATTATTTAGTTGATCCATTTTACCATAAGTAATGCAAAAACAGACAAGTACAGGAATCAAATAATTCATGTATGAATTAAAAATGTTATCTCCTGAGTTCCAACTCACTTCCTGTTTGAATGGCAAACTAAATGACATAGTTCTAAAGCAGACGTCATTTTCTTCTATAAATTTATCTTCACTTGCCAAATTTCCTATTTTTATTGATTATGTGAATTCTAATTTTTAGCATCTTCTGAGCCTTACAGTCAAGTTTGATTATTCTTTCCCCATCATTTTCCACTTTTCATTGGTCACAAAGTTCCATCAGTTCTTGATTTAAAATATGTTTCAGATGATGTTTTACATAAGATTTCATTGAAAATGTTTTGCTCTTTTTAAAAAGTCTGTAAATATTGGTATAACGGAAGAAGAATAATTGGCTTTGGTGTCAGATCTGCTACTTATTTTAGACAAATTAGCTTTTTAAAACCTTAGTTTATTCTTTGAATGAAGGTAATAATGCCTGCTTCATAGGATTGTTGTGGATTAAGGTAACATGCAATTGAATGGCAATTAGTAGATGTTTAATGTATTAAAATTTTTCCCTGACTTCCCTTTCCTAAAGAGCAGAGATTGGCAGATACTCAATTTTATATTTCCTCAAGTACCTCCCCATCTTTAAAGGGGTATTGCGGGCTAGCCAGTTACCTCAGTTGGTTAGTGTGGTGCTGATAATACTAAGGCCGAGGGTATTATCCCTCTACCTACCAGTTGCCAAAAAAAAGAGGTATTAGAACTCAAACTGTGCATTTTTTGAGTACTTATTAATTAGTATTCTAATTAAGCATTTAACAGTATTCTCTTTTTTGTTTTGTTTTTGTTTTGGGGAACTGGCCAGTACAGGGATCCAAACCCATGACCTTTGTGTTATAAGGCTGTGCTCTAACCAACTGAGCTAACCAGCCAACCCATTATCAGTATTTTTTAGCTGGTCATTTTTGTGCTTGCCATCACTTATATAAGCTGCTTCTTATTTCTTATTTCTGAGTCCCCTGCATTTACCTCTTCCCTCAGAATATCAGAATCAGAGTTATCAAAATCTTGGTATATCACTTTTAGGATGTTTTATATTCCTGTCTAAGATTTTGTTAACACTTTAGACAGAAGGTTTTGTTGTTTTTACTTTTGGCCTTGCTTGAGTCTATTCTAAATATATTCCACTTTTTAAATGATTAAGAATTACAGAATAACTGGGCTGAATTAATGAGATTTTCCTTACAGTGGAATATTTGGAGTTGGAATAGCTATTTTCTTTTATTAATTTAAATATTCTTTTGCTTATCTTAATAATTTTTTCAGAAAACCTAGCTAATACAATAAAATCTTATTTATAGAAAAGGATATTATTTATTTTCCTAGATAACAAAAGCTTCATTTTATTTAGACTGTATTAATTTGGAACTATGTTTTAATGTGTTGAGAGACTTTGCTCAAATTTAAGGAAGAATATTTAAACTACTTAAGAGAGTACATTCCAAGGACCCATGTGTATATTTTGGGTTTGTTTATTTGTTTTTTGTTGGCTGGCCAATTTGGAGATCCCCTTGTATATATTCAAGTACTCATTTGTTTATAAACAATATGTTACAGTTTATTACTAAAGGAAGTCATACTGATTTGTCATTTTTTTCATCGTAAAACTTAAAATGTAGTGATTCAGACAGACTGCCACAATTGTTAATTCTATACAGTTAGCCAGCTATCCCATAATCTGTTTCTTCTTTAATAAAATCTAAAGGCATGTTAGCTCATTTGGTTAGCGTACAGCCTTTGACACAAAGGTTGCCAGTTCAGGTTCCTGCACAGACCAGCAGCCAAAAATAAATAAATAAATAAATAAAAAGATTTTTAAAAGAAAAAAAAACGTCTAAAGAGACAAAGGAGTGCAAATCTTAGGTCATTAACAAAAAACCTTGGCACTTGCTTTTGAGGCAATTGTGTAGGAAAGTGAAAACAGAAGCAAGCTTTCAGGAAGATCTTCATTTTGTGGTTAAAAAAAGCAATTGAGATTTGATGATAGCTCCAAAATGTTTGTGTGGAGTAGGCATTTCTTCACTGTCATACCTTTTTGTCCATAGTTGTTTTTGTGTGTGTGTGTGTGTGTGTGTGTGTGTGTGTGTGTGTGTGTGTGTGTGTGTGTGTCTGGCCAGTGTGGAGATCTGAACCTGTGACCTTAATTTTACCAGCACTACACTCTCCCAAGTGAGCTAGCCGGCCAGCCGTGACCATAGTTTTAATGAACATCCAGAGTATTTTACTGGCTAAGATTCAGGAAATGAATATACCACTGAGTATGCTTGTGAATAAGTGAATTAAAATATTTGTGTATTTGTTGTCCCACTTTTAAAATCAGTTCAGAGGTTGTCATTTCCCATTTCAAATATTTGAAGCAAGACATGGTAGGCAGTTGCTATTTGGAAATATCAAGACTAAACCCTGAAATCATCTATTCATAGAAACCTAGATTGTAGAATATATATTCCCCAATACATACACTTGTTAGTGCCTTGGTTTCTTATTTTGACAATTTTATAATAGGATGACTACATTAACCAAAGGAGAGAATAAGCTACATATTTGTTTATGAAATTTTCTGGTGAATACATTTCTGCAGTGAATCTCTCTGGAATAAGAGAAATGCTTAAGCCTTAATTTATTTAAGAAACATTTTTATGTGTAAATGGGACTTCCAGATTGGTCTAAAACTGAAAGTCCAGTTTTTAGAATATAAACTTCACTGGTATAAATATCAGGCCTTCAAAAATGGTATTGAAACACCTTGATAGAGCATTATGTAATAACAATTAAAATCACTTAAAGCAGAGATCTGTAAACTTTTCCTGTAAAAGACCATATAGTAAACATTTTGGGCTTTGCATACCATACATTCTCCATTGCAGAGATTCAACTGTGCTGTTGTAATGCAAAGCAGCCAAAGATAATACATGAACAAATAAAGTGACTGTGCTCCAAAAAAACTTTCTATTTAGAAAAATAGGTGGTGAACCATAATTTGCCAGTGAGTTTCAATTTTAAAATATCCCAAGTATGGGAACTCTCTGTATTTTCTACTCACTTTTCTAAAACTGCT
>NW_007747494.1:11433-12389 GCF_000696425.1 Galeopterus variegatus
CCCCTTCTCAGGAGAGGACAGTCAATATAGGGCAGTTCATCCTTCCATTGGCTCACACCCAAAACCTTGAGATCATCCTTGACTCCTCTCTTTCTCCCACACCCCATGTCCGATGTCTCAGCAAATCCTGTTGGCTTCACTTTCAACGTAGATCCAGGATCTGACCACTTCTCACCACCTTCTTTGCCACCCACCCCTGGCCCATGCCACTGTCATCTCCTATCTGGATCCTTACAATAGCCTCTCCCCCAGTCTCTCTCTTGCCTTCTCCATCCTGCCAGAAGGGTCCTATTAAAACCTAAGTCAGATATAAAAAAAAAAACCAAAACACAAAAAAAGAACCTAAGTCAGATCCAGTCACCTCCCCCTACTCAGAACATTTGGAGGCCCCCATCTCACCCAGAGGAAAGGCCAAAATCCTGGTCATGGCCTCCAGGAGTATGGGATCTGCCTCCAGACTACTCATCGCACTGCCCCCGTCCCTCTGCTGCAGCCACCCTGGTCTCCTTGCTGTTCCTTAAACTCACCAGGCAGTCTACCTCTGGGCCTTTGCCCTGGCTGTCCCCCTGCACTCTTCCTACAACATGCAAATGTTCTGCGTCTTCATTTTCTTCAGGCCAGCTCAGGTGCCAAAGCCCCTGACCACCTTCCCCACTCCAACATCCCCTGGGGCTCCCTGGTCCCCAAATCTTGCTCCAGTTCCCCTTCTGCACTTGTCACTATCTGATGTGGTATGTATTCACTTGGTTTTGTTTTGTTTGTTTGGCAGCTGGCCAGTACGGGGATTCGAACCCATGACTTTGGTATTATAACACTGCGCTCTAACCAACTGACCTAATCGGCCAGCCCTGTATATTTACTTGTTGATCTGCTTATGGTCTGAACCCCCCTAGCCAGGGTTTCTCAACCTTGGCTTTATTTTTTTATTTTTTTTCCTTTTTGTCTTTTTTCGTGTC
>NW_007747495.1:0-4249 GCF_000696425.1 Galeopterus variegatus
CTCTCATTCCTCTCCCTCTGCTATGAGAATGGCAGGCACCGAATTGGGACTGCTCCTTCAGACTGGGTTGTGGAGCAAGAAGGCACCTGGGGCTGGGACAGAGGCATCCTGTCACCTCCTTCATATGACGTGAACAAGAATGGATGTTTATGTTTGTAACTCACTGGGATTTGAGACTCAGTACCATGGCTGGAGAAGAAACACATTTACAGGTTCAATAATGATCAGCTCATGACCAATCGTGTTTCATCTATATGTCCACCCATGTGCCCAATTCCATGTGATTTTGAGGCAATTCAGACTTGTAATTTCATCTGTATCTTTGTAAGTATGTGTACTTCAAAGATAAAGTTTTGAAATAGTAACCACACCATGATCACACTTTCAACCTTTCAGACTTTAATAGAACACCAAAGAATAAAAACGTTCAAATGTTATAAAATAATAATTGTAGACAAAAGTAATTTGTTTCATTCTTCTTGGAGAAGTACCTGGGTATATTAAATTGGCACATAACTGATTATACATATTTCTGGAATACAGAGTTAACTATTAGTATATGTGCACAGTATGTGACGATCAATCCAGGACAGTTGGCATATTCATCTATTAATCAGTTTCTAACACCATTCTCTAATAACAGGAACTGGGTGACCTTAGAGAAATGGCTGGTTCTAGGCCTGGAATGTGGAATACACAAGGTGAGCCTGCAGCGTCTTCTAGTATGAGAGGGTTGTGCTCAAAGAAAGCACAGTGATGGGGGGATGTAAAAGCGACAGAGGAGTTAACCCAGAAAGTCCCGAGTGTCTGAATCTGGAAGAATTGAGCCACAAAATAAATAAAGCAGCATTGGATTAGAACCCAAGGCATAAAATGAATGTCTATGAGTCCATGCCATCATCAGTAAATGATTGGATACATAAACAAATGAGGGAGAATACACAAATCTGTGCAGGGAATTCCAAATAATTTATGTCGTTACTGTGCCCTCAAGGATGTGGAGCATAACTGCCCACTCCTTAAGTGTGGGCTGCCCATAATAATGTCCTTCCACAGAGCATGGCATGTAAAATGGAAAAAAGAGTACCTTTAGAGTGTAGAAACCTGAGAAACACTGTGTCAGCCAGGTGATCAGGGTCAGCATCGACCACGAGATCCATAGCACGGATCTTTAATGTGATGTGATGAGGGCACTTTGTGGTCTTCCTCCCCCAATCCCGTAACTAATCCAGTCATGAGAGAAACATCAGACAGATCCCAGTTGGGGGCATTGTGCAAAATACTTGACCAGTACTCCTCAAAACGGAGAAGGTCATCATGAACAAGGGAAGTCTGAGAGACTGTTGAAGCCTGGGGGAGTCCAAGGAGACGTGACAACTTAGTGTAATATGGGATCCTGGACGGGATCCTGGAAGAGGAAAAGGACATTAGGTAAAAACTAAGGGAATTTGAGAAGAGTATGGACCTTAGTTAATAAGTATGTATCAACATTGACTCCTTAGCTGTGGCAAGGGCACCATACTAATGTAAGATATTAATAATGGGAGGAATTGGCTATGGGGTAAATGTGTGCTCTCTCCACTATTTTAGAAACTTGTGAATCTAAAACTATTCTAACATTAAAACTTTATTTACAATTTAATAGTTCCTTGTTATCATCAAACATTCAGGCGGTATTCAAATAGCTATTAATCGTACTCATTTTTTTATAGTTTGATATCCTAGTGCTTTTAATTGTCTGATACAGCACTACCCAAGAGAAATGTAATGCAAGACATGTAATTTTAAGTACGATAATACACACAGTACAAGGAAGAAATATCTGAAATGGATTTAAAAATATTGCATATTTTCTTTCATATATTTAAACTATTTTCTTTTCAACGTCTAATTGATATGAGATTATTAGAGATATTTTACCTTTGCATGTGTGGGTGTGTGTGTGATGTCTTTAAAGCCTGATGTGTATTATTCACCAGGGGACATTTGGTTCAGATCCACCCTTTTCAACTGTCCATTAGTGCATGAGCTGGTGGCTGCACTATTGTAAGGTCCTGGTCTAAGACGTCATTGTGGGTCTCATAATGTGGTCCCTGGACCAGCAGCACCTGCCTTGCCTGGGTTCTTGCTAGACATGCAAATTCTCAGGCCCCACTCCTGACCCGCAGAATTGGAGAGTGGTAGGGGGCCCAGGAATCTGTGTTTTAACAAGCCCTCCAGGTGATTCTGATTCACGCCAGGAATCTGTTTTACCAAGCCCTCCAGGTGATTCTGATTCACATGCAAGTTTGAGAACCACGGCCGGGGGTTAGAAGACATAAGAGATTTAAATATGTTTGGCGTGAGAGCAGCGGGTCTGGGGTTTCTGGTGTGCAGACGGATGGCCTGGCTTCAGGCAGCAGGATCCCCAGTCTTTACACAGACAAGAAGGAAGAGCAGCCAGCAGGAATGGAGGTGTTTAAAGGAGAACATGCCCAGAGGGAGATTTAGAGGCAGAAGGATAGCTTTGTGGAGGGTGAAACTTGCTAGTGACAGACTCAGGCTCAGTAAAAGGGCTGGGGAGCTTGATCTGCTCCTGGTGGAGCGGTGGGAATGGCGCAGCCAATAGAAAGGGAGACCATTCAAAATAGCCTTTGGGCCCGACAGGCGATGTCCAACTGCAGTTGGCCTCTCTTGGCGCTGGGATAAGTCGGGGGCTGAGAGGATGGTTTGAGGCTTCTCAAGCCAGGCTCAGAGCACAGTAGGGTAACGAGGCAAAGGTAAGTGGGGTCCCAGCCCTGGAAACTGAGGAGGCGAGAGTCCAGGCCAGGCGTGCCCCTTGGCTGAAGGTCAGTACATGGACTCCGGTAACACTATAAGTGTGTGTTGTAAAATCGACATGAAGTCAGAAATCCAAGTAGGTGTTCTACAATGTTCTTCTGGGCCCCCCTGGGACATCTCAGGTCCCCAATCTGGAGAGCCCTACTGTGGGGGTCTGTGAAAGTGATGTGCTTGGGCCCCATGTCCTGAGGGCACCTCCTGCTCACTGTACCCTGTCATCAAACGCCCCCTCTGTGGCCTTCACCTTGTCTCTCCTTTGTAGCATGTCCTCCATCCTACAGCATCGGAGTCTTTCCAGATATGGTACAAAGAGGTATGAATGGGAAATATGGTCTCCAGGGTATTCAGGGTTGGGACCCACCCCTCTGCCACATTCTGTCTATGTGACTTCAATTACATTTCTCAAGCAATCCAAGTCCGTTTTCTCCTTGGCAAATGAGTGTTGTCTCTGCCGCCAGGGTTGTGACACTTCAGGGAGATCAGGAAGGGGAAGCTTTCTGACACAACTAGTGCTCAACCTGTCCCTTCCTTTATCCCACATTTCCCCTTCCCCAGCCCTTGTCCCTACCCAGTGGCTCACTTGTCCACAGTTTACCCCCGATTGTACCAGAGCCCCAGGAAAGCAGCTATGTAGCCTTCCTATTAAAGAAGATTATAAATTTTTTCTCAAAATAAATTTCAGCATGGGTTCTGGACAGTTAAGCAGGGCCTGCAACAGGATGGACCTTGCTTGGGACAGCTTTGGGTGGGATCCCAAGGACTGTGGGAAGCAATTAAAAGATGATAAATGGGGGAAGGTCACACAATCAGATGTGTATTCTAGACACACCATTTTGGCAGTTACTGGGTGTGGGATTGGAGCTCTCAGCAAACAGGAACTGGTCATGCCCTCTTTACCCGGACACGTACGTCCCATCCCTGTGTTTTCCCTTGGTGTCACTCCCAGCGATTTCATCCTGCCTTTACCTGGGCTGTTCTCAGAAGAGTCAGTGTCTCTGAGGGTAGCCTCGGTTGTTCTGTCAATCCTAGTGAGCATACAGTTGAGCACAACCACCTTTCTCTTTACTCTGAAGATCGCCTCTGTCCCAGGCTGTGCTGTTACACGGTTATCCATTCGTGAAGGGTGGGGAGTCTCCCTTCTGAACCCTGGGCCCCTGCACCAATTTCAATCTGGACCCTTCCCACGCATGTGCTAAGATGCTCACAAACTCCCTTCCTACAGAGCACCAAGGTGGCTAGCCAGGTGCCTGTGTCACGACCACTCTGTAGGGAAGTTCCCAGTGGTTGTTGGAGGGTGGCGGGGGGTTGCAGCAGAGGGCTGTGTCCCCCCAAACCTAGATGTTTTTATTGCTTCTTTTTCCTGCTGTCTTATCTTCTCTTATATCTGCTTATATTTCAGTTCATGCTGGAAATTCTATTCAAAAATTCA
>NW_007747495.1:4479-5270 GCF_000696425.1 Galeopterus variegatus
GATTGCCCACTGTTTTGTTGTGGAGGATTCCAACATTAATAAAGCAAATGTATTTCACAGAATCTAACTTATAGCGTAGTAGGACCACAGTCCTTTGTTTTTAGAAGGGGCAAAGCCCTTTAGCATAGGTTTTAGCCTAGTAGAGCGACAGCCCTTAGTTTTAGCGTGGCCAAAGCCCTGTAGTTTGAGGTGTAGCCTAATCTTCTGGTATTACACATAGAAGTGTTCAGCTTGTGAAAGACAGAAAACTTTCCCATGGCTAAAGTCTCTGTTATAGACAAAATATTGTAACACAGGAAAAATGCTGACTCTAAGGGCGGATGTCCTTGGTGCAGCTAAACCTACGGATTGTCGCCATGACGAATACCTTACTGTTCCTTTTGTAGCCACCTATGTTCCTTTTCTGTAACGTTCTTGCCTGGAGAATAAAAGCGGAGAGAAAACCTCATTTGGGACTATTCCCGGGATCTTTCTTCTCTTGAAAGAATTATTCCTGGGGGTAACCAATTCTGGCCTCTCACTGCTCCGAAGCAATGGGCTTTGAGTAGTCCCTTGTGTGTCCATTACTGTTGGAGACCAGCTCTAGTCGAGTTGGGGGTCCTTGAAAGAGGGATGAGGAATCTGTGAAAATAAAAAACACAGGCAGAGACCTCGGTTCCTCTGAAGCACGTTCTCAGCCTGCGGGCTGTCAGCGCTGTCGCAGCTAGAGCAGCTAAAGCAGCTGAAGCAGCCTTCAGACTGAAAACAGCATTTTTATTTTTTACACATCATGCGGGAGGTTAATGTGGGCA
>NW_007747495.1:6940-12389 GCF_000696425.1 Galeopterus variegatus
CCCTTTCCTCCTACAACCTCTGTCCAACACCTTCTACTGACAAAAGCTTCAATTGTGCCACCAGCGAGGGAAGAGTATTTAAAGAGCCCATATCCATTTTCACAAAGCTTGCAAAGGGGTGAGCAGTTCGGGCTCAGAAGCAATAAAACACATCAACAAGCAGCACGGTGCAACCATTCCAGTCCTCATATTCTCCATGTATCCTCCTGCACACATCTACACTCCTATACAACAGCAAAACAAATCTGATTCTGCATTTCATTCTTACAGAAAAGAAATTCTCGTTGTGGACCCAAACAAGGGGACGTGCAATCTGGAGAATCACTGAATATCTGACAGGGTGAGGGAATGGAACAGAAATTCCAGGTGCTGTGCTGGGTGCTTTTTAATTCATAATGTTNCCCTAGGAGGGTACCAAATTTTTCCTTTTCCCATTTTATAACCCATATAACCATTTACCCAAATGGTGGGAAGAGGATGGGGATTTCGATTATTTATTAATTTCTTTGGTAAAAGCAATTGCTCATGGCTATTCATAAGGTGTTTTTAAAACGTCCATTAGTGTAATAAATTGACTCAAAAGGGACAATTTGGAATTGTTCAGTCTTCCCTGATCTTTTGTGGCATAGTCTAATTTTATGACAACAACTGTTTGTGTGTCATTTTTTACATCTTTTGGAAACTCAGGAAACTGCCACGCTGACCAAAACATCAAAAGAGAAAGTGAAAGCTGCACTACTATGCCAAGGCAGAGATCTTTACTGTGAAAGCAAGTGCTGGTAGCTGTGGCCCTGCCAGCAGCTTTCCCTCCGGGGCCTTGCCAGCTCAGAAAGGGCAGCCCAAGCTATTCTTTTCAAGACCCCACCATGGCATGGACTGCGCCATCTCCCCCTTTTTTGTTTTGAAGTTTTAGCGTGAGCAGCTCTCGTTGAGTCACTCATTGCGGATCCGAGATATCTGATGAGGACTGGAAAACAAACAATAATAATAATTATTATAGTTATAAACATGCCAACTGAATGTATCAAAGACCAAAAGGAAGTGCTCTTAAAAGCAGAATGAAGGGACTGGAATATACCGTTAGCCACGTCTTTGGGTACTATAGATTGAAGATGAGCATGAGAAACGTCGGATATTTTTTGCTGTAAACTTGCTAAATCAACTCCTAAAGTAAAATGACTCCAAATTCCTTTTATATGTATCTGGATTTGTTGCCAAGAAGCATGAGAATCATTATAAGGAAGGGGAGTCACACAAATCCATTTACAACTATGATGACAAGCAGTTGCAAGTTGAACTTTAATATTTTGTATTTCTTGTCCCAAAAAGAAAACAGCTTCTTCTAATACAGTAATCCTATCAACCAATTGGGTATCTATGTTTTTGTTGTTGAAAAAGAGCTTTGGAAACATTTAAAAACAAATTATTAACATGTTCTGCAGTATAAACTTGTTGCACTAAAGCAACAGTTGAAGCGGCAACAAATCCTATAATAGCAATTAAAGCAAAAATACCTAAAATTAAAGCTGTAATGAAACGTTTAGGATGTGACAAAGCATATTCCAACTTTTGTAAAGTGGCAAACCCTGGATTAGCATACCAGGATTGTGAAATATTAACAGGAAGTAAAACATAAGGAGGTTGTCTTAACAAAAAATAATGTTGTTGAGGGAAAAAGGAATCTAAACAATTAGTAATGGAACAATTAACACAATCAACATGGGTTATATCTTTTGAATAAGTTATATTTAATTGGTTTGAATTATTATAAACCAAAATAGCATAAGGAGCATGTACACATGCTTGTATATAATAAGTTTTACTATTTTGTGGTTTATGAAATTTGGTAATATTTAAAGCAGCAAATAAACGGTATAATTGTGTTTGTGGAGTTGCTCCGGTGTAATTATTTATCCAAATAGGTGTAGCCCACCCAGGAGTATACTAATAATGATAGGATCTGGCTTGGGCAAAATATTATAGTTTTAATTGAATTTTGCAGTATTATTATTTAAATAATTTCTATAATCATAACCAGGGCTAGAAACAGACCAATCATATACCTTTTGAGTATAATTGTCATAATAAAATACAACAGTTTTATTTTTAAAACCACAATTAAGCCAATTAGGGAAACCAGATCAAAAAGAGACTCCGTCCCATATATGAGCTTCTTCCTGTAAACATATCAGAATAAAGGAAGGCAAAGAAATTGACGGCATAATGCTTAAATGGAAATCATTAAAATTTGCTAAAAAAAAACCCAAAAAATAAAGTCCAAAAATCTCAACTAATGGTTGGCGAAAGGGTGGTCGGCTTGCCAGTACCAAATTGGGAATTTGGAATGCTAGGAGAATCAGCCAACAATGTTCTATAACCTGTACAAACACAATGTTTAATAGGAAGAACATTAGAAGAGAAACATAAAAGCATTTTTTCAATGGAAGCTGAAAAATCAAAAGGTTGTGAAAAACGAGGCTTCTCATAAGTATTAGGATCTCCACCTAAAAGATAAGAATGATTAGTGGTTACTTTTACTTCTTTTTGATCCCATGAAGCTAAATGAAACAAAGAAAATTATGAACCATAACATCTTTAGTATTGACAATGCATTTTCATATAGTCAAATTTATTAAATAAACCAATTAGTTTTGATACATCTTTTATATATCCTTTGAGAAACTCCAGGGCCCTTGGAATTTCCCAAAGTTATTTAAAGTTTCAGAATTTAATGTTGGAAAGCTGTGTTAAATAACAAAAGGCTTAAAACACTTAATTGAATAAAATCACAAATTACTACAAAAAATAAAACCAAACTGACAAAGGGTTTTAAAGGCAAAGAGCACAAGAACTTATCATGAAATAATTTTTTTTAAACCAATTATCTGAGGGACAAAGCAAACAATAAACAAACAAAAAACATATTACAACTTTGCATCAAGAACAGTTAAGTAAAAAAAAAACCTTTAGTAGTCCAACAATGTGTGTTGAAAAGAACATCTTTATACATTTAGGTTAATAAATAAGCGTCCAATTATCAGAGCAAAATACATAAAACCCAATTTTAGTTTTAACTAAATTAACCAAATACATATTTATGGTTTCCCAGTCAAAAACTTGGTGTATTAAATCTATACTCTAATTAATTAATGTTAACAAAGGCCCATCCGATATTTGGCATAGGTTTCTTTTCACTAACCATTTTAGGTCCCAGGTTTCCACGTGGCATTTAAAGCCAAGTGGAATCCAGAGAGGCAGAGGGCAATATTCACTTTTTATGTCTAAAAGATATTATTTCTCCTAGCATGGCCAGGAGGCAAAGCTGAGATAATGAAGAGACATATTGACCTAAAAATAAATTTAGGTAAAAGGTTTGAATCAAATTTTGAAAATATATTTATGAAAACTTTAAAAAATTTAAGTCACGTGAACTTGAAAAATATACTTATTTATTTAATGAGCACGCTTTAATTATAAGCCAATTAGGTACCTTGTAAATAAAACAACTACATAAACAGACACGAACATACAGACATAACATACAGCTTACACACACATATATGCAGACATAAACAACAAGGACAAACAAGGATCTTATAAGTTTTGTTTAAGATGTAAGAAAAGCTCACTAGTAAAAAAGACAGTCAAGTTTAAATTGTGTTTTTTTCCAAAAGAGTTATTGATGAGGCCTCACCTTGCCTAAAAGAAAACAAAATAACAAGTTTACATTATAAAGCAAAATATGCAAACTTTTCTTAAGAAAATGTAAAGATGATATTTTTCCTTTAAAAAGGTAGTATAGAATTCTACCATAAAATTTTATGAAGAAATATGCAGATGAAACTAAAAAAGAATTAGAAGTCTATTTAAGATACCAAATGGATGTGAGAAAATTTGAAACCACTTAATTAAACAAGTAAATCTTAGTCTATATTTTTATTTTTCAAATGAATTACTGAGCTCAAGAGCTGAGCCAACAATTAAAAATGAAACTATTTCACTCTCGAGGTTTTTAAGAGAAAAGCAAGTAGACCCAAAAGGAGTCTGGTTGGTGCCATGGCTGCTTTTCTTCACAAAACTCCAGAACCTTTAAAGAAAAAGAGTACCATATATAGTTTAAAAAAAAAAGGAACCACTACTTTTAAGAGAAGAGAGAAGCATCATGCAGATAAGAAAGAAAAACATGATCAAACTTGAATTTTTTCTGGAGCCACCCTAAGGCCAAAAATACTGCAAATCAAAAATCAATTAAGTAATGGCATCCTGTAAATAGGCCCTGTCCTTGTAAAACAAAAAAATATATAATCTATACAATGAATTAAATAAATTGAAGGAAAATCTTTATGGAATTGTTAGAAAACCAAATCTACAAATTTCTGACAAAATATAGGGCTATAATCTGTAACTGCATGTTTTAACTCTTTAAATAACTTGTAGGGTAATGGCTCCTGTCTAGGCCCATTCCCCTCATAAGACACAGGAGAATAAGAAAAATCGCCCTCCTTTTGAGCCTGTTTCATTGCTCCTTTAAAGACTATAAAGCGTTTTTTAGGACCTTTGTTTAATTTAAGTTTTTGACTTACAGCCAATACAAGATAATAATCATCATCATGATAATGAGCAGCAGCCTCTTTAAGATCCTCTTGATCTGAAGGGCTAAGCTGATTGTCTGGTGATTCATTTTCAGAGTTGGAAAGGTTATGCTCTACCAAATTTACCAGTGAACGAGGAGCAGTGGGGAGTGTGGTTTTTTTAACATTACACTTAGAACCAGCTCATGAGCTTGGTTTTGGCACTAAGGGCACAGACTCTTCAGGAGACAATTGTTCAAAAGTTGAATATGAGGGTGATTTATGCTCTGTCTCTAAAGACTCAGTTGTAAAAAAAGCATGTTTAATTCTTCCCCACAAAGAGAAAGCAAAGATTGGCATATATTTTCCTCCATTACATCTATACCAATCATTTATGTTTTTTCCTACTCTTTTCCACACCTCTAAATCTAAAGTTCTTTCATCAGGAAAGCATGGACTAATCTCTTGTACAAACAACAAAAACTCAGCCAACTGTGGCTTGCTAGCTTTAATCCCTTTCTGTTTTAAAGTGTACTTAAGAATGTCAATATATATATAGGCTCCTATTCTTAAACGGGGAATTTCCCATTGTTCTTCCTCCGCCTAGGCTCTAAACTTCTCAAAAGTTCTGACTATTCGTCCCAACTCTTAACCCATCACTCAAGACGAGGAGTCTGCAGCACCCTAAGACGAAGGGCAACCTCCCCCAAAGGCAACAACCTTTATGCTTACCCTAATTCAGGCCCCACGTTTAGGCGCCAATTGCCGGAGACCAGCTCTAGTCGAGTTGGGGGTCCTTGAAAGAGGGATGAGGAATCTGTGAAAATAAAAAACACAGGCAGAGACCTCAGTTCCTCTGAAGCACGTTCTCAGCCTGC
>NW_007747496.1:0-1149 GCF_000696425.1 Galeopterus variegatus
ACAATACATTCTTAGAACATCTATTGTTTACCAAATACATATTTTTTCATCAACTATTTTTTACACAGATATTATGGGCCACACGCTGTTTTGTATACGGTTGTGCAGGTTAATTTTAGGTGTCAACTTCAATGGATTAAGGAATATCTAGAGAAGTGGTGAGGTATTACTTCTTGGTTTGTCTGTGAGAGCATCTGAGTTGGTGGACTGAGTGGGAAAGATCTGCCTTCAATGTGAGTGGGCACCGTCCAATCAGCTGTGGGCCTCTACGGAACAAAAAAGGCAGAGAAAAGGCAATTTTCCCTGTCTCTCTCCTGGAGCTGGAACACACTTTCTTCTCTTGCCCTTAGTCATCAGAGCTCCAGAATCTCTGGCCTTGGGAATCCAGGCCTCCTGGGTTCTCAGGGCTTTGGACTCAGACTGAGAATTATGCCATCAGTTTCTTTGGGTTTAACCTTTCGGACTCGGACTGAGCCAAATTACCAGCATCCCAGGGTCTCCAGCTTATTGACTGTCTGCTGTGGGATTTCTAGGCCTCTATATTTGTGTGAGCCAATTCCCCTAATAAATCCTCTCTCATATATCTATATCAATATCTTTATCTATATCTATATCTACAATTGCATATATGTATGTGTGTGGATTGTATCAAGGAACAGAATCCCTAATACATGTGGATTGTATCAAGGAACAGAAGAAATATCCCTGAACTCATGGAATTTACATCTTAGCTTTCCTTTTTTTTTTTTTTTTTTTTGTTTATCATAAACTCTATTTGATGACATATCTAGGTAGGTAGACTTTATCTGTGGGCAGACACATTAACTACAGTAATTACTACTATGGAAATTACAAATAAATAATAGCTTATCTACCTATTGTTTTTTATTTTAAATTTGTTTAAATATTAGTAGACAATCCCGAGGGTTCCAAATTGCTCTCATTCATAGTATAATTAATTGGTTAATTTAGTTTGCTGAATTTTATTGATTTTTAGGCAAATAAAATAATTTGATAAACTAGTTTATTATGCTTTCTCTTAAAATCTGATATTTTCCTAAATCCATGTTTTTTTCAGCATGCCCAATTTTTTTTTCTTTTTTGTCCTGTCTCTTCCCTGGAAGCCTGTCAGGATATTTAATATTAAGC
>NW_007747496.1:6033-6503 GCF_000696425.1 Galeopterus variegatus
GAGGAAGCAAACTGTACAAATATCAGATTTATTTCAATGTTTGGAATAAAGATTTGGAGATATTTAGAGTATTAATTTTACTATACACTAAAATTTATTTAGAGAAATACCGAAATTTAAAGTCTGTGGGAGAAATGGGGTATACGGAAATTTACCTGGAAGAGATGCCTGAACCATTAATCAATAAGGGCAGTCAAAAAAAATATTTATGTTACATATGACTTTGACTGAAGTTGAATGCTGAACCAGGAAGGGGTTTACAGGATTCTCAGACCTACTGAGGGTATCATGGACACTTCAGATATTTGCTATATGAAGTTGTTGGCAGATCTATTTTTGTTAATCCAATTAAGTCTAGAAGAGCTACATAAAATTTTTTCTGTCTGGGCTATTCTACTGCCGTCTGAAGTAAAACAAATGTGATCGCTTGATTATTAGCCAATAAATTTGATTGGAAACAGTCTATTACA
>NW_007747496.1:12161-12388 GCF_000696425.1 Galeopterus variegatus
CCTTCCAGAATGGTGGAGGAAGGAACTGGAAAAATTCATACCTCCATAAAAGCAATAAAAAAACTTGTAAAAATTCATCAAAAATCAACTTTTTTAGAACCTGAAATTAGATAAAGATTTTCAGCAATTTGAGGAGCTATTATTTAAAACAAAACAAAACAAAAATTTGAGTCTTGCTAAGAACAGTGAAGTTGGTGGCATTATAATTTGGTCCAAGTGCATGCCCC
>NW_007747497.1:0-433 GCF_000696425.1 Galeopterus variegatus
GTCTGAGTGTTTGTTTTTATGCCAGTATAATGCTGTTTTGGTGACTATAGCTTTGTAGTATAGTTTGAAGTTATGGAGTGTTATGCCTCTCTGTTTATCTTGATTTTTATTTATTTTCTTTAACCTCAGGATTGCATTGGCTATTCCGGGTCATTTGTTGTTCCATATGAATGTTAGGATTGTTTTTTCCATTTCTGTGAAAATGTCATTTGTATTTTGTTGGGGCTTGCACTGCACCTGTAGATCACTTTGGGTATTATGGACATTTTCACAATGTTAATTCTTCTCATCCAAGAGCATGGAGTGTCATTCCATCATTTTGTGTTCTCTTCAATTTCTTTTTATCTTTTTCCGTTAAATTTTTATTTTGTTAATATACAATGTATATGATTATTATGGCCCATCACTGACACCTCCCTCCCTCCTCCCTCTC
>NW_007747497.1:771-1003 GCF_000696425.1 Galeopterus variegatus
AATAGTGCTGCAATGAATATTGGAGTACAGGTATCCCTTTGGCATGATGATTTCCATTAATATGGGTATATTTTCAGCAGTGGAATAGCTGGGTCATATGGTAGATCTATCTGCCATTGTTTGAGGAACTCCCATAACATTTTCCATAGAGGCTGCACCATTTTACAGTTGCACCAACAATGTATGAGAGTTCGTTTTCCTCCACAACCTCACCAGCATTTATCGCTCTCAG
>NW_007747497.1:2990-3823 GCF_000696425.1 Galeopterus variegatus
GTCTCTCAGACTGGTGAACAAGCCAAGCTGAAAAACCAGTTAAAATCAAATGACCCTGGGAATCTCCAGGGGAGTTTCAGACTTTAAAAGAGTGAATTATAAATGTGTTAATTTTTTTTTTTATCATGTCCAAGAGTCAAAAACCATACATTCAAGTATCCCCAGAAGGAAATATGGAGCTATTACACTCCAGCTGTAAATCAACTCTATCCTCTGAAAGCCTAATATATATGACCAAGCTTTAGTAAAATTCCATGTGCAGTGGAGAAGGTGTGCTCTCTATGATCTTGGATCAGAGTTTCACATAGGTACAGTAGATCTCTGTTAATAGTCATGTTGTATACTTATTTATTAACATGATCTGTTCATCAGCACCTTTTTTTTCTTTATATAGTCTATAATTTCTGTTTCATGAAATCTGTTGCTATGGTGTTGGGTGCTTAAATTTGAATAATTTATTTATTTATTGTAGGTGAAGGCTTTAATAATGTGAAGTAATATCTTTGTCTCTTTTGACGGTTTTGTGCCTGAAATATACATTTTCTTTTACCAGATCTTGATCCCTACTGACTTTTAATACACAAGGGCAGTGTGAAAGTTTCCTGGGAAGATTCATATGACATTTCAATTCTTTTTTTCCACCCAGTTTTTGAAGTACCCTTTTACATTTTCCCATCCGTTTATTATACTTTTTCAATATTTTTTATTTGGGCATGTCTTTTGAATCATCACAGAATTTGATGGTGCACTTTTAACTAACCTAAAATCTTTAAAAAATTGGATTATTAAGCCCCATTGTATTTATTAATATGGCTGATATGTTTAGACACAGT
>NW_007747497.1:5704-6605 GCF_000696425.1 Galeopterus variegatus
CCTGTGCGTTTGGGTCATATTCATAAAGTCTTTGACCAGTTCTATATCCTGAAGTGTTTCCTCTATGTTTCTTTTAGGAGTTTTATAGTTTTAGTTCTTATATTTAAGTCTTAAATGCATTTTGAGTTGATTTTGGCATATGGTGAGACATATGAGTCTAGTTTCATTTTTCTACAAATGGGTTTCCATTTCTTTTATCGCCATTTATTGAAGATGCAGTCTTTTTTTTTCTCAATGTGTTTTCTTGTTGCCTTTGTCAAAGATCAGTTGGCTGTATGTCTGTGAGATGATTTCTGGGTTCTCTATTCTGTTCCATTGGTCTGAGTGTTTGTTTTTATGTCAGTATAATGCTGTTTTGGTGACTATAACTTTGTAGTATAGTTTGAAGTCATGGAGTGTTATGCCTCTCTGTTTATCTTGATTTTTATTTATTTTTTTAACCTCGGGATTGCATTGGCTATTCCTGGTCTTTTGTTGTTCCATATGAATGTTAAGATTTTTTCTTCCATTTCTGTGAAGAATGTCATTTGTATTTTGATGGGCCTTGCACTGCACCTGTAGATCACTTTGGGTATTATGGACATTTTCACAATGTTAATTCTTCTCATCCAAGAGCATGGATTGTCATTCCATCATTTTGTGTCCTCTTCAATTTCTTTCGGCAGTGATTTATAGTTCTCATTGCAGAGGTCTTTCATCTCCTTGTTTACATTGATTCCTCGGTATTTAATTTTGGGGGAGACTATTGTAAATCGGTTTGATTTTTCTTTCCTGCTTTCATTATTGGAGTATAAAGGCACTACTATTTTTTGCATGTTGATTTTACATCGTGAAACTTTGCTGAAAACATTTATCAGCTCTAAGAGTTTTTTGGAAGAGTTTTTAGGTGTTTCTATACACA
>NW_007747497.1:11450-12387 GCF_000696425.1 Galeopterus variegatus
CTTTTTTTTACTGACCGGTAATGGGATCGCAACCCTCGGTGTTGCGCCCGCACCGCGCTCATACAGTGAGCGGGAACCGGTCTCCACCTGGGATCCAAACCCTCTGCAGGAGCGCCACCGTGCTCCCAAGCGGTGCACTCTCCAGTTCACCACCGGGCCGGCCTCCTTTCTGTTTGCTTGTTGTAACAACTTCAAAAAATTGTAGTTGTTATATCTTCTTCCCCCACCCCCAATTTTTTTTGTGTGTGTGAGTGAATAAATTTATTTATTTTTATCTCCCACCAATAAGTGAGAACATGTGGTTTTTCTTTTTCTCTGCCTGACTCGTTTCACTTAATATTATTCTCTAAAGGTCCATCCATGTTGTTGCAAATGCCAGTATTTCATTCGTTTTTATAGCTGAGTAGTATCAGTATATCATTCGTTTTTATAGCCGAGTAGTATTCCATTGTGTAGATATACCACATTTTCCGTATCCACTCATCCGATGATGCACATTTGGGCTGATTCCAATTCTTGGCTATTGTAAAGAGTGTTGCAATTACAATTTTTTAAAAAAAATGCTGAGACTTGATTTGTGACTTAACATGTGGTCTACCCTGTAGAATGTTCCATGTGCTGATGTTAAGAATGTATATTCTGTATTTTTTGGAAGAAACATTCTGTAGATATCTGACAGATCCAGTGGGCCTAAAGTGTAGTTCAAATCATGTGTTTCTTTGTTGACTTGTTGCCTAGATGATCTATCCAATGTTGAGATAGGAGGGTTCAGGTCCCCAAATATTATATCATATTAGAATCTAACTTTTTTTAGGTCTAATAGTATTTGCTTTATATATCTGTCACAGTACTAGTGACAACAATAATTTGTTATGAAGCAATAGCCAACTGAAAAATTTGTGTGATACTTGTCAAGTTACTTAGCTAGTCTCTTCTT
>NW_007747498.1:0-12387 GCF_000696425.1 Galeopterus variegatus
CCTACCTTTCCTTCTACATCATCTAAGTTTAAGGAATGACGTCACCTAGCTAAATCTTCAGGATACTAAGAATTCTGGGGAAAGAAATGAAAGAGAGCCAGGGAACCAGGCCAGGTGTTCAAAGAGCCCTAACCTGTGGCAAAGGACAGGTAACAGAACAAGGAAGATGACTGGGTAGGTCCTGGAGGGCCTCCCTTCTGAGGAGCCCATCTCAAACACCACACACCCATCACCAGCCCCAAGGCCTGAGGGACCTATGACTATGACTTCACATATTTACAGTTGTCTTTGGACTTCCCATGAGAAAACACATGAGGAACTAAAGGATGAAACTGGCTAATTGATGGAGGTGAGTGACACGCAGGAGCAACAGGATCTGCAGAGGCGCACTCACTCAGAAAGTCTCAGGGAAGGACCAGGACAGAAACAGCATCAAATCTCTACCCTCTTGCCTCAAAGAGCCTTCCTCTTTTTCCCCAGGAAGTTTCTTATTGTACAAGCCTTTTGTAATGGTGTGTGGGACCCCAAGTTCACCTCTGACCTCCCAGGTTCCTAACAACCTGGCCTCCAGGAATTTTACATTCAGGAGGAACTCTGGACCCATAGCTTGATGATCAGAGAGTGACCTCTTTTTGTCTTGTTGTCAAATAAGACCTTGGCAGAGATGGAATCTCCTATGGACAGCTAGAATGCCCAGTGTGCCTTAGGGGGGCCTCCTTTCCCTTCACCTTCACAGACTATTTGCAGAACAACCACAGGCATCAGCCACAGGCTTGTGTTATGCTCATTTCCCCATCCCTGAGCTCTGGGGCAGATTTAAAAGCCCTGGTCCTGTGTCAGAATCAGGTCTGAATTAATACCCTTCCTCCAAAGATCTCCAGTAGCAAAGTGAAAACAGATGCACTAGACAATGCCCTTTGAAAGCCCAGCAAGGACGACTGGTGACAGTGCAGCCCCTGGCTCTGAAAGAAACCTTAAGGTTAAAGGTTCACAGAGGCAGAAGAATTACCAAAGTACAAGTTTGTTCAAATTTCCTCCGGCAGATTTAAACAACCAGGGTCAAGCTGAAGACTGCCGGCAAAAACCTATGAGACAACTCAGCCCCTTTGAACTGCATGGAGAAAGGAAAATATACGGTCTGAGAGGGATCTATGTTATAGCTTTTTAAAATGTTCTTGAAAGGGTCACCCCTGTTAACTCAAAATCAGCCTGTTGAAGGATGTTTGAAAACTGCTTCTCTAAAACAACAGGGCCGCCGGGCCCTCACGGTGTGTGGTGGCTGTGCTGGGGTCGCCTCGTTCCCGGTATTAGTGTGCTGACCCTCTGTGGGCCGTGAAATTAACCATCAGCACCGCAGAAATCTGCTATGAGTTAAACTACTTTGCTACGCAAAGTGGCCTGAAAATGAAATATGAGGATTGAATTTCCATTGAAAGATTAACTAGTCTACCTTCAAGGCAGCCTTCCTTCACTGTTGAACTCCATTTGGCCAGTTGTTTAAAGCACCACAAGAGGATGGGTAACTGGTGCAGGCAGTGAGAAGTGCCCTCTTCATATATCTACTCGTACACGCATGCATCCGCTCGTGCCTGCGTGCATCACATATTTACTCTGTGCCAAGCCCTGTCCTGTGCCCTGAGGACAGAGTTGAATGATAACAGGCTCCTGCCCTCACAGGACTCAAGTCCAATCTGTTTACAATCCTGTAAACAGAAAATGACACAAGACGGGGAAGAACTGAAATGCTACAGGTATGTACAGGATGTTACAGGCCTTTGAATGAGGGTCACATAATCCAACCTGGAGAGGGCAGACAATGAGGCTTCCCAGAAAAGTGCAGGTAGCCAGAATATGCAGCGTGAGAAAACATGGTCTGTCTATCCAGAGACCTGCTAGTAGTTCGTTAAGCCTGGAGCCCTGAGAGAGAGAGAGAGAGAGAGAGAGAGAGAGAGAGAGAGAGAGAGAGAGACACACCCATCAAGAAGTGCTTTGTCAGCCATGCTGAGGACTTTGGTCATTAGCCAATGGAGAGCGACTGAAGACTTTCACACATGGAAATAAAATAATTATATTAACAATTTAGGAAGAGTTTGTGGCTAGAGTAGAAGATCGTTGTAAAAAGGAGGGCTGAAATCAGGGAGACGGTGCATGGGAATGTTGTACTCCTCCAGGCGGGAGCTCACAGAAGCCTACCTTAAGGTAGCTATAGGGACAGGAGCTGCGCCGGTTAGAGAAGAAGCAGGAGGGACGAGGCTTGGTAACCGACTCGTATGAAGGTGGAGGAGGACATGCTGAGGATTGTTCCACGGGCCATGCTTTGGCAGAATGAAGGCATCACTGGCTAGGAAGGTGAGGAAGGTGAGAGAGTGTCTTTCAGACATGGAGTCTGAAGGCCTGTAGGGAAACAGGTCTAGAAGGCCTGTAGGGAAACAGGTCTAGAAGGCCTGTAGGGAAACAGGTCTAGAAGTCCAGGGAAGGCCTGGAACACAGGCTGGGACCTCAGGAAGAGGATGGCTCTAGTGACCAAACAATACACAGGGGACTCAATCCCAAACTGACAATAAGGACACAGAACCCAGCCCATTCCTCAGTCCGTCCAGCCTTGCACCACCAAATACAGCAACCATGAGCTACATGTGCCTATTTAAATTTAAATGAATTACATTTTCAGTTCCTCAGCTGCACCAGCCACAAGGCAAGTGCTCAAATGGACACATGAGAACGTGCAGCTATAGAACACTCCCACCATCATAGAAAGTTCTGCTGGGAAGTGCTAATCAAGCCCCTGCAGAGATTTGTTAAAACGCTGTTCTTGGCAGCCAAAGTGTCTGTCAGCCCACTCTCCACAGTGCTGAATGCCTAAGGTAGACAGTGCTGGGCTGGCCAACACCTCAGGGCTTCCCTTTCCAGTATCTGGTCTGCTTGTCTGTGGGTGTCAAATAGCAGTTCTGAAGAAATGGAGTCCTTCTGGGCTGGCCCGGTGGTGCACTCGGTAGAGTGCAGCGCTTGGGAGTGCGGTGGCGCTCCCGCCGAGGGTTCGGATCCCATATAGAGACCGGTCCACTCACTGGTTGAGCGCGGTGCGGACGTGACACCGAGGGTTGCAATACCGAGGGTTGCGACCCCGTTGCCGGTCGCAGTACGGGCGCGACACTGAGGGTTACGATCCTGTTACCGGTCACGAAAAAAGACAAAAAGGGAAAAAAAAAAAAAAAAAGAAATGGAGTCCTTCTTATGTGAAATCCTTTTCTCTAGAGTATAAGCTCTGAAGACCATCTCTGAATGTGCCCAGGATCATCATTTTAGAGAATAGGGAACACTGGGAACACACATACAAGGGTTTTGGTGTTTATGGCAAAAGGTCCTGAAATTCACTTGGAAATGACCACAAGCAAAGCAATTTTTTTTTCAAGTACCACACTACAATGGAACTCAGAAGGCTGAGCTCAATCCCAATGTCAGATGACCAAGGATAAGCCATTGACCCTCCTAGGGCTTTTAGCAACCAAAATAAATCTCTGGTAAAGGACAGAGCTACAAGGCCAGGCAAGGCAGATTCCTGAGGCCAAGCAGGGCAATGTTAGCAAATTCCAAGCACTAATTTTAAAAGAAAAAAGTCAGGTTTATCTTTAGGTAGCACCTGTGCATGCCACCAAATAAATATCCTCAGGAAGTAGGTTAGAGACAAAGAAAATTATTATAGTCTTTCTGAAGGCCTCAAGACAAGAGAGGCATCATCACAACACAAGAGATATGGAAAGAGGGAAAGTCAACTTCTCTCTCAACAGCAAAAGTTGTTTTTTCTCCTGCCAAGAGAGGATCACCCACATTCACTAAGTCCTCCCTACCCACCCAACAAAGGCCACTTCAAAGCAGCAGGAGCCTAATCACACAGCACAAGAAAATAAAAGACCCAATTAGTGAAAAACAAAACTCAAATATTCCAGGGGAGAATAGATGCAGAAATCTCTATTTCTGACAATTTGATTTATATATAAACTGCTCCTTAGGAGCCACAATTTTCTACCAAAGCAGGCATGCGCTGTGGTCTAAAGGCAGCTGCTGGGCATTGCCAGGGCCTCTGAAACCAGAGACTTGCTAACTGGGTGACCTGCAGTGGGCTGCCCACCTCGTGGAGCCTCATTCTTACGAACTGTGCAATGCAGATGAAAACACTCCCCTCAGAGACTGGCTGGGAGGACAGCAAGAGAATCTAAGGGTCTAGAACAGCATCCAGCAGACTGTAGACATTCCCCAAAAGTCCCTTCCTTCCCTCTTTCCTTCTGAGAGGCAGAACCGCCACTCGGCCTCTGTTCAGCACTCCCACAACTGCCCCCCAGAGCCTCGTTTTCCTTCCTGATGCAGTCTTCCCTGCCTGCCTGTGGCATTCCCCTTCCTCTCGCTCTTCTAGCTAGATCAGAGAGCTGTGATTGGAATGGAGACAGCAATACCTGGCCCCTAGACCTCTGATCGGACTCGGAGAGAGCTCCCTAAAAGCCATGAGAAGGATCTCCCAGTGTAAAAGCTACCTGCCCTCCTCTTACAAGAGGCTCTCCGAGCTGCTGAGCTCTGGTCCCAGCCAGCCTCTGGCACTGGGCCTGACCCCCGTGTACTCCTCCCCTAGGAACTTCACACTCCAGCCCTCCCTTTGACTCTGTTTGTGTCCACTCTGAATCCTCTAGCTGGAATGCCGCCCATCTTCTTCAGTGGCAAAATCTCAACCATCCTTCAAAATTCCAACGAGACAGTCCCTCTTCCCAGGGCCTCCCCTGACTGGCCTGTGATCTCGCCAACCCGGCCTCACCTCCTCTCACTTCCTATTTATGCAAGAGCCAGCCACACTGATCTGCTCCTTCTTTAGCCAGGGCCGCTCTCATGACTCTGGACTTTGCTAAGCCTATTCCCTGTGTCTGTTCTGCCCAGAAATCTGCAGGCCAACCTTCCAGGCCCAGCCCCACATTCCCTCCAATGGACGCCCTTCCTTCCCAGGTAGGCACTCATATCTCCATGCTCCTCTCTACCAAAGCCCTTACAACTCGGCATCTTATCTTAACTGACTGTTGGCACAGCCCCTGCCCCTCTGCCCTGCTTGAAACTGTGAGCCTCTTGAGGACAGGCACAGCTGCACATCTGCCCTCACACACCAAGGCAAAACCATGCAATGGGTGTGTGTAGAATTTCGGCGTAAGTGAATAAAAACACAAATAGCAGCACCATCTGATCCTCTCCCACCAGACAGGCTGCCAAAAGCCCTCAAAACAGGGGAGATGAGCTCAAGTAAGGCATGTGACAGAAAGAGGCAGCAACTTGAAAAGCACATCCCACTCCGCTATACACTTAAAAATGGTTAAGATGGGAAATGTCATATATGATGTGTATCTTACCACAATTAGAAATAAATAAAAATGGATTTTTTATAAAAGGAATGAAATACAGGTTCATGCTACAACGTGAACTTTAAAAGCATATGTTAAGTGAAAGAGGCCAGACACAAAAGGTCACATATTTTATGATTCCATTTCTATGAAATGTCCAGAATAGGCAAATCTATAGAGACGTTATAGTGGTTGCCTAGGCCTGGGCGGGGGAGGCAGGGGAATGGGGGATGACTGCTAGTGGGTTTCTTTATGGTGTGATGAAAATGTTCCAAACTTAGATTGTGGCAATGGCTGTACAACTCTATGAATATACTGAAAACCACTGAGTGTACACTTGAAGTGGATGGATTTTATGGTATGTGAATTTTACCTCAATAAAAAACTTTAAAAAAATTATTGATTATCAACTATATGCCAGGTTCTGGGTTGGCCCTAGAGCTACAGAGATGATTCCAACATTGTCTCTGCCCCACGATGCTTCCAGGCTAATGAAAAACCAGCTGTCACAGCAGAGTGCAGTAACTCCAGTAGTGGAGGCATGATGTGCGATCCAGGTTCAGACCCTGCGAGGGCTTGCTCTCTTGCTCCCTGCCCCCCATGAGGCTGCCTCAGAAATACCAGGCTCCACTCTCACCAAGACTGGGGACTCCAGGATACCCAGAGTACCAGAGCTACAGACACCATCTTCTGCATGGTATCAAAGCCCTTGCCAGTAAAAGGGCATACAGAATTGAGCTCTAAGGCAAGAGTGCCTCGTACCCAGCCTGTTAAGCCTCCATCAAAGAAAAGAATGACAGAGAGAGAAATATGTCTTAGGGCTTAGTTTACAGGCCATTTCCTGGGATGCCTGCCCAAATCTTAGTCCAACGTGGGTGGAGTGATTTTGAAGAAAAACCCAAGAGACATGCTGATGGAAAACAAAGGAGATGCTCAGTGAAAAGTTTAAAAGCAATTAATTTTAAATGATTACAGCTTTACAAAAATCTGTGGCTCTGATTTCCTTCTGACTTTGATTATAACCTTCCAGCAAAATATTTGCCTCAAGAAGGCAAAGTCTTTGCATTATTTTCTATTCCTAGCATGACTACAAAAATATTCATTGATTTAACATTTGATATGTTTTGTTCTCAAGGGCAAGCCCCATGAGAAGAAAAATGTACCCCAACGGAATGAAATATGACTACCTGCTTCCATTTTTCTTTCCTGTTGGTTCCTGCTCAAATATTCTGCATTAATTTAAACTCAAGGCTATTTCTCTGATGCTGTACTACTCCCCACACTGTCACCCAAACCAGAGCAAAGTCACCCATAGTCCAGCGCCAAGAAAAAGTGCTGCAGACAAAGCTCAATTTGAGAGTCTCCTGGAGACAGCTAAAGGCATCCAGCTTGGAAAGAGATCAGGTGGGGTTAGAGAGCGATAAGGTACCAAGTAAAACAGGAAAACTTGTATTTGAGTAGAAGCACACTTGGTACTGAGTGAGGCAGACTTCCTATTGGACATGACAAGCTTTGAAGCAAGTGAAGGCAGAGACTCCAGTATCAGCTGCAGCTTCCCTTGATGGTAGAGGACACCACACTGCAGAAATGGTACTGGAGAGCAGAATCTTCCAGTTATGATGTGACCCTTTTAATGAGGAAGAGAAAACAAAAGGTGGCTTTCACTGGGTGGCACAAAGGAGCAGGGGACTAAGGCCTGACAGCTCCTAGGAGCTAAAGAGATCAGGGTGAAGGGAGCATTTCCACTTAGAACAACCCCTTCAAAAATGCCTCAGCATTTTAGGACAGATATATATAACTACCACAATCCAACATAATGTCTTCCTACACAGATTCTCATAAAAAGACTAGGGGCAAAGGAAACAAAGTGGCCTTTTGTTCGTTTTTGCATTAGAATAATACCCAAATTCCTCGTAACTGCCAAGGCCTGTATGGCCAGGCCCCAGTTTGTTATCTCTTCTTGTGCCATGGATGAAAACACACATTCATTAACGCACATGAACCCCATTCCTTTCATGAGTCCAAAGAAAGTACTTCAGACAGACTGCAAAGGGACTGAAGGACACACTTCTTGATGAGACAGACCACAGGGGCAAGAGCTCTCTCCACACCAGCACCAAGAGCACAGAAAGTCGGAAAAACAGAGAAGGCAAAGTAGCTTAAGTTTTACAAAGAATGTTCTCTCCAGGCTGCAGAGACAAAAATCTGTCAGGCTCTTGGTTGTTTAACCCTCCAAGGAGAGTAACCTGAGTCAGACTTACAAGTCTTTTGCAGCTCTCTCAGCTCTGGGCAGGGAGGGCCCAGAAAGGATCTGAGCCACGCAGGGAGTGCCGCTTGCACAGTGGGTACAAGTGGCAAGAGATTCAGGAGACAAGTCGTGGCAGAAGAGCTGCTGTTCATTAACAACCCGAACAAAAGACCAGGAGACAATACACTGTTAATCCTAGCAGCCACCAGAGAACTATAAATTGCCAAGCCAAGATACCAGCATTTTTCAACCCTCCTCTTTCCTGCTGGAGTTAGATTGAGGATGAGTCCAAGTCTCTCACCCCCACCCAAGTCTTTAAAACATACATTACTGAATCTTTCTGAAGTTCTAACCCTGAAAGATTTATATTCTAAAATGGATTCAAGAAAAATACTTCCTTGAAACACTACTACAGGGGCTAGAGTAGACGGGTACACTTTTTCATTCACACTAAGAACGCTGGAGTGTGGGTTGTGTAGTCGATCAACATGAGTTCAAACCCAGCTCTTACTCTTTATTAACTGTGTTCCCTGAACCTCTCTGAGCTGTGGTGTTTTTCATCTGTAAAATGGGAACATCATCTACTACCTCCCACGACTGCGGTGAGGGCTGAACAATGACGACAAAAATATGGCATAAAGACAGCACTAAATAAATGCCAAATGCTACTGTCACTTTGACTCCACGGCACTCTTAGGAGTTTTATCTGTGGCCACATGGATCAAGGGAGATAAAACCCAATTTTCTCTAAGTTAAGAAAGGATTTCTCTCTCTGTGTGTGTGTGTGTGTGTGTGTGTGTGTGTGTGTGTGTGTGTGTAAGTGTTTTGGGGAGAGCAGTGGAATTACAGAGAGCCAGATTTAATTTAAGACATATTAAACTTCAGAGATATCATCATGGAACTCAGACAATTGTTCTAATTTCCTTCTCCTGGGGATAACATATTCCACAAGGGGTCTAAATCATTCACAGTAAGCCAGGAACTCTAACAAGAGCACAATCTCCCAGGAATCCCAGGTACAGATACATCTAGAGAAAACCATACCTCCTGCCAGTGGGAGTCCCTATCCAGAAATCTCGCATCTTTTTATCTAAAGCTGGGGCCTGATCACGTCGCAAACCTGCTTTAACAACCTTCCAAGGAGCTCCTAGGCACTTAGGAGAAATCTACGCTAAGGGCCACTCTCTAGGATTTGGCCCTCCAACCCTTCCACCTTCATCTTCAGTACACCTTCCACACACCATGCTGATTTCCAGCCATACCTAAATGCTAGCAGTTGTCTCTGATTCTAAACAGACAAAATTGCACATTCAAGCCTCAGAGTCCTGCCCAGGCAGTTCCCCCACCTACGAAAGCTCTCCTTCCCTGTATCATACCCTATACCCTGCCCCTCAGCAAAGTGAGCTATTCCTGCTTTTCCCCTGTGTGAAATGAACTTCAGTAAATCACTCTGTACACAGCACAGTGTCCTCTCCCAGGTTCTGCTGTAAGTTCCTAAAGGGGAGGGAAAAGAACAAACATGCATTAGGTACTTACAGCAGGCCAGGCTCTATGCTAATTGCTTTCTGTCCACTAATCCACAAAGAAGGTTCTCTGCTCACTATAACCAGCTAACCCAGTATTTGTATACAGGATTCACTCATTTAAACTTACTGAATGCCTACCGGATGCCAGGCTCTGGCCCACGAGCTGAGAACACACTGGTAAATAAGACAATGCTCCTGCTCTACCCTCATGGACCTCACATTCTACCAGGGGACAGATAACTGACAAGTAAACACATAAAGAGCATCAGAGAGTGAAAAGGGCTAGCAAGGAAACAAAACGGGACATGAGGAAAATACAAGGGGGTGAGGGTTAGGGACGTAGCTTTAAATAGGTAGATTGGGGGACGCCTCTCTGAGGAGGTGACATTTAAGCTGAGACTTAAATAATAAGGAGCTAGACATACCAAGCAGAGGCAACAGCAGGTGCACTGATCCTGAGGGAAGCAGCTTGGCCCATTTGAGAAGCAGAAATGAGGCCAGTGTGACTGAAGGTCAGGAGCAAGAGAGAGCAGTTGATGAGGCTGAGAGGAAAGCAAAACCAGACCGTAGGTCCTGTAGGCCCTAACAAGGAGACTGGATTTTACCCGAAGCACAATGAGAATCCCCTGGATTGTCCTGAAGCAGAGAGCTAACATGATGTGATGAACATCTGTAAAAGGAGTGCACTGCCTACTGGGCAAAGAATGAATTAGAGCGAGAAGGAGGGCGAGCAGGCAGGGTTCAGAATTGCAGGAGTCCAGATGCCATAGCCAGGATCCAGCCTGGGGAGCCATTCCAAGAAGGCAAAGATGTCCACAGGTATACAGATCATGAGGTTAAGTGAAGGTATGAACCATATCCAGATTAGGGGCAGAAGAGTTGGATTTCAACACCAGCCTGAGGGAGTTTACTTGCCAAGTATCAGTTTCCTCATCTGAAAAACAGGGCTGACACTCCCACTACACAGGGTGCTGCACAGACACAAGTTCCTAGCAGCAGGGCCAGCCACAGCAGGCACTCAAATGGGAGCAGCCTTCCCTTCCAAAGAAAAACAATCTACTTTTTTTTTTCTCATTTCCCTGAAAAGGAAGGTGGGAATGTGATCTATTTAAGGAAGAATGGTAGCAGCCTTGGTCTCTCCATTCCAATGAGCTCAGGCCACATTTTAATACCTGGTAAGAGGATAAGGAAAGTCTCCTCACTCAGGAGTTGAGAAAAGTAACAAGAGTGACCACGTATGTATAAGAATAGAAAAATTCCTCTTCTACAGTTGTATGGTCCAAACCAAGGACATGCCAAATTCTCTGGAGTGTTACAATTTGGCTATACAGGACGAGGATGGTGCTGAAACCTTTTCATCATATGAAGAGCTTCTCTATAAATGTGTATATAGGCAGAGGGTGGGGGTGCATAGAGTGCACTGGGAAAGCAAAGGGCTCTAGCATCAGAGTCAGGCAGACCTGGGCTGTGCCATTAACTGCCCCTAAGTCCCAACTTCCCCAACTGTTAAATGGCAGCCACCACACTCCTTGTGGGGTTTGGCCAAGAAGGAGCAAACATGCGAGAAAAGCCGGGCCAGATAGAAAGTGAGAGATGGCCATCCTCCGCCAGCACGCAGAGATCCAGAATTAGGTTCAAGGGTCACACGGCTAGTAAGGAACAAAGTCAGGCTTCAAGCCCAGTTTTTTTTTTATTCCAAAAGTATGTCTTTCACCATTTACCTACACCATTTACTAGAAAAGACTAAGAACTTGCCTTCTCATTTTTTTTTAACCCATCCGTGCCTTCCACCTCCAACCTAGACTGGCTCAGAGTGTGTATCCTAAAATGTTTTGAATATGACCAAACATAATTCAGTCATAAGAGTAGGGGAAAGGGGTAGAGAATTGCGTGCCCTTTAATGACAACTGAAACATGGATTGAGCAGAAGACTTTAGATAGTGTGACTGTGGGCAAGTCTCTTCACCTCTTCAAGACTCCATTACTTCTACTGCTATATGGGGAAATGATCTTAGACTTCCTGCAGCATGGAACAGTTGAGAGGTCACAGAGATGGGAGTACTTAAACTCATCACTATAGCTGGGACCCAGAATGCCCAATGACCAATGAGGCCATCTGCCACCAAGCCAATAATCATCTGTCTGATATATATTTCCATATGTGCTTGCAGGCATACAGAATATCACTGGGAGGAAACACAAGGAAATGGAAACAGGAAGGTAATCAGGTACCGGTGTCAGCAGTGAGAAGTAGACTTAGCTATAAAGAATACACTCTTGTGCCATGTGCTTGTATTACTGTATTATTATTTTTTTTTCTAAAAACAAAACAAGTTTTAGAGCCCTGTGTGGGTGTGGAAAAGTAATCGACAAAGATATACAAGTAACAGGGGTTCTGTCTGGAGGGATGGGAGGAATCCAGAATTGAAGAGAGAGGAGTGATTAAGAGGACTTCTGCCTTATTTGTAACATTCTATTTCTTCACAAGTAGCATGTATTCGTGTATTATCTGTGTAATTAAAAATTAACTAAATGGCACATCTTAGGAGGCATTTTGGCTGCACCCATCACGACTGAACACACACATGCCCTTTGCCCCAGCCAGTTCAGTTCTAGGAGCTTACCCTACAGATACAGTAGCACACACACCAAAAGACTTCTATTCTAGACTGTTCACTGCAGCATGGCTAGCAAACACTGGAAAAGACATAGAGGTCCGTCATTAAGAAGTTAAAATGTTGGTACGAATGTGCAATGGAATTCTAGACGAGTTTTAAAAAGGATGATGTTGCTTGGTATGTACAGACATGGCGCACTCTCCAGACAGTGTTGATTGAAACGGTGTATAAAGAAAAGGGGAAAAGAGGATTTACCTGTACACAGATATGTTTGCATTTACGGGGGGGTTTCTGAAATGACACACAAGAAACCGGGAACAGTGGCTGACTCTGGGAACAGGAACCCAGGAACCAAAGGACAGGTGAATGGAGACTTCTTGGAGATTTTTTATGCATACGCTTCCTGTGGCTTCCGAGTTTTCTTAATCCGTTCGTGTACTTCACACACCTTTTATGTTTTGTAAACCCTTGTCTTTTTATAGGCTGAGCGCCCCGCTGCTCGGCGTGTTGGCTGGGAAGCCCCCCGCGCCCGCCCGCCCACCGGCCCGCGCTCACCGCCGATGATGGTCCGGATGAGCGAGGCGTGCCCGGGGCAGTCGACCAGCGTGACCTGCAGCAAC
>NW_007747499.1:0-463 GCF_000696425.1 Galeopterus variegatus
TTTTTTCTTTTATTAGCATTTTGAATATATCATCCCATTTTCTTCTGGCCTGTGGAGTTTCTGTTGTGAAGTCTGCTGTTAGTCTGATAGGGCTCCTTTATATGTGACTTAACACTTTTGCTGCTTCTGGAATTCTCTCTTAGTCTTTGGGCTTTGCCAGTTTGACTATAATGTGCCTAGGAGAGGACCTTTTTGGATTGAATCTGTTTGGGGATCTTAGGGCCTCTCAGATCTGAAGGTCCATTTCTCTCCCTATACCTTGGAAGTTTTCCATTATTTTTTCCCTGAATAGGTTTTCAGGCCTTTTCCGTTCTCCTTCCCTTCTGGAATACCCATGTTTTAGATGTTTGTGCACTTAAGATTGTCCTCTAGCTCTCTTAGATTTTATTAATTTTTTAAAATTCTTTTTTCCTTTTTTTTGGTCCGCCCAGGTTATTTTGAAAAGACTGTCTTTGAGATCTAA
>NW_007747499.1:6241-6830 GCF_000696425.1 Galeopterus variegatus
TTGTGATTGTAATTGCTTTCTTAATTTCATGTTTGAATATATTTTTTGCTAGTGTATAAAACATCTAAGTGATATTTTATATTGATCTTGTATTATACAACATTGCCAAACTACCCTGTCAAGTTCTGGCGCTTTATTTGTAAAGTCTTTTAGAGTTTCTATAGAAGTGATCATGTTTTTTTGAAAATAAAGACAATATTTAGTTATTTTTTCCCAATCTATTTGCCTCCAAAAACCTTTCTCAACTCATTATCTTGGCTCAAATTTCCAGCATGATATGCTGAGTTAGAAGTGGTGAGAAACAACATCTGTTCCGTGTACCCAATCTTAAGGGGCAAACATTCAAAATAAGTGTACTGGGAGCTGAAGGGTTTTTGTAGATGACATTTATCAGATTGAGAAAATCAACTTCCATTCTTAGTTTATTGACAAGGGGTTTTTTCTTTTTCTTTTTGTTTTTTAAATTTTAATGTGTTTTAGAGTTTGTCAAATGATTTTTGTCTGCATCTATTGAGATAATCTTTTTTATTTTGCTTTTTTCTATAACTATGAAGTGTTATAATAATTGCTTCTTAAATATTTAACTAAA
>NW_007747499.1:12009-12386 GCF_000696425.1 Galeopterus variegatus
ATATTAAGTTTTGAAATTAGGTAATCCTCCAGTTGTGTTCTTATTTTTCAGTACTTTTATGGCTATTCTAGTCTTTTGCCTTTCTAAATAAACGTTATGGTCAGCTTCTTAATTTACAAAATAAGACTGGTATAATTTGGCAGGAAATTGATAGGAATATGTTTCCCATATTTATTCCTCCTATCAATGAGCATACTATACCCCTTGTTATTTAGAGATGCTTAGTTTTTCTCAGCCATGTTTTACAATTTTCACATGCAAGTCCTACACTTTTTTATTTGAAATTTTTCCTAAGTATTTTATTCTTTTGAAGCTATTGTGATTGTAATTGCTTTCTTAATTTCATGTTTGAATATATTTTTTGCTAGTGTATAAAA
>NW_007747500.1:0-432 GCF_000696425.1 Galeopterus variegatus
GATGAGAGAGTAAATATTGGCAGGTAGGGAAATTTAGAGAATGCTTGTTCTCACAGTTCTATCATTTTGTTTCCCAAAGAAAAAGAAATTAGTTCTCGTTGATGATTATTTGGATATTATTAAATAATATTGCATATTTCATGCTGGGTTTTTTTTGTGTGTGTGTGTGGGAAATCTTTTTACTCGAGCTTTTCCTCTGTAACAAAAGTGTTTTCATTTCTCTTGCTTAGATACAGAATAATTTCTTGATCAACCTACTGCTTTTTGTGTCAGGAATAGGATGTTGTTCTGTAGACACCTTTGAAAATTTCTTTTTATGTGATATTGTATTGAAACTTTGAGTTATATACTTAAAAATTAAAATACTAATGCGTATGTGAATACGAGAAATGTAGCTAACAGGCTGTTAAAATTTACTTGGCATCTGCTACA
>NW_007747500.1:5901-6509 GCF_000696425.1 Galeopterus variegatus
CGAGCAACGGTGGTCCAGCGACTACACAGAAAGTGTCACACTCAGATGAGCAGTACTGAAGTGTAGAACAAGATCACTAACTGGCCATCGATGACATATCCTGTTTCTTAGTATCCAGGAGAGTAAAAATCATTTGGTTTTCTTTATCTGGGCCACAGCTGTCTTGGGTCTCATTCCAATCATTTTGATCTGGTGAGGATTCTTGTTGGCAACATAAATGCAGTTGAGGAGGGGCTGTAATGACATGGTAGTGACAGCTGAAATGCATTTCCTCATTTTGATCTAGGTGGACGTTCTCGGTGGTATTGCTTGACGACCATATGCTTACCCCTGCACGCTTCTAGGAGATTTTTTAAAGGGACCAAAATGTATTTCTTTTCCCCTGTTAAACTCTGAACAAAGAGCAATTGTGATCCAGTGTTGTTTAATTCATCATATTATAACGCATGAAAATCAATAAATGGAAAAATGCAAAGTACCCCTATGTGCCTTCCCCCCCATCTCTAAGGAATTCATTTATCAGGAGAGGCAGCATCACAGCAGATTTGTTAGCCTAAATATGATGTATTTCCTTTTAAACAATTTGAACACAATAATTGATCAAAAGT
>NW_007747500.1:8650-8921 GCF_000696425.1 Galeopterus variegatus
TATAATTTGTACACCATTACTTTGCTTTCTAAGTGAGAAACAACCATGAGTGCACCTTCCAGGTACACTAGGCAGTCTGATGAAACTAATGATCATGAAGAGCTCAGAACTGGAGTCGCAGCCAACCTCCAGAGCTAATCTGGATTTCCAACCACTACTTTGTCCGTGATTTTAGGATAAGAAGTAAATTGATACTGGTGATTACTGAGCAATGATGAGTTCTTCTCCTTAAATACTTCAGATCATGTGATTTTAGGGTATCTTCAGCATT
>NW_007747500.1:10832-12385 GCF_000696425.1 Galeopterus variegatus
GCCAGCGAGTGGCCAGCCTGCATGTGGGATCCGAACCCTCGGCGGGAGCACCGCCGTGCTTCCCAAGCAGCACACTGCAGCAGTGCGCCACCGGGCCGGCCCACAAACATTTTTTAAAACAAATTTTTCTTTTTCTTTTTAAAGAAGAAGAAACAGATTTGGTTTAAGTTATAAGACAGTCACAATGAGGCTTTCTTATGTATGAAAGACATTGACAATCAGCCCCATGGGGTTTATGTAATTTGAGAATATAGCTTTAAAAATCATATTACAGGCAGCAATACTTAAGATTAATACAGAGGCCATTTACCTTTTTATTACATGTTTTATTAGCACTTAGCAGCTTGATTTATGAAAGAAAAAAATGAGTACAGTGTGTCAAAAGATAAAGACTGTGCTATAAAAATTAACCACGAAGGTAACACTCAACTCCTCAATTTTAGGAGAGAAAGTAGCTGAAAGTTTTCTGCACAGAGTGTGGCTGTGGGTTCCCTGGAGGTGATCACCCAGTAAGGACTGAAGAGGAATGTCAGAGAGGACTTCTCTGGGGAGGTGGCGATTATGGAAAGACCAAAAGGAGCAGGTTTATGACTAGGAAATGGGAGACCAATCCAGATAGAGGGAAGAGCATTTGCAAAGGCCCTAAGGCAAGAAAGAGGTTGGCGTGTTGTATGAACAGGTGGAAGGGAGGTGTGGTTGGAGTATCTTTGGCAGGTGGAGAGGTGGAGCATGGTAAAGTGTGAAGTTTAAGACATATGTGGTTAAATTGTTTTTTAATGAAAAAATATGGTTTGTTAATTAAAACCTTAGTTTACCTGTTAATGAGTTGAAAAGTTATTGTGCCTATAATAAAATTGTGTACATAAATTTTAACAAACCAATTCCATTTCGAGGGATTCTAAGCACAGGATATTGTGTGTGTGTGTGTGTGTGTGTTTATATTCAATAGTGTTTATTATAGTGTTGCTAACTTGTATTTTTTTTTGTCTTTTTTGTGACCGGTAAGGGGATCGCAACCCTTGGTGTGGTGTCACCCACACCGCGCCCAGCCAGTGAGCGCACCGGCCATTCCTATATAGGATCCGAACCCGCAGCGGGAGCGTCGCTTCGCTCCCAGCGCCGCACTCTCCCGAGTGTGCCACGGGCTCGGCCCGCTAACTTGTATTTTTTAGTCATGCTTATTCCATTCCCAAGGCTTCATTCTTTTGTCCAGTGTTCTGGAAGATAGATCATGTTTTTGTTATTACTCACTTTTTCTACTTTATGTTACCTTTAAATTTTTATGTGACCTCTCAAATTCTGAAGTTAAACAGTTCATGTATCTTCCTCTGAACCAATGTAAGCCTGTTGGAAATCCTTAACTCTGAAGTCCCCTACTATTTTCTTTGTTTTTGTATACTGTTTTAGTTCTATTTGTTTTAAAATATTCGTTCTAGGTTTCAAATAGTTAATTCACTATTATCTGTGCCTGCTCTACTCTTTGACACTTGAATTTTTTATTTTTATTTTTTCACAAAGTCAGAGCTCATTTAATAAAATAAACCCTTCTACCT
>NW_007747501.1:0-554 GCF_000696425.1 Galeopterus variegatus
AACATTACCTTTGAATTAACCGTCGCCCAGGGCACTCCACTTTGAAAAACCTAATCAGTTTTCTGTAGCAGGTGTTAATGTTCACTGGAATATTTTATTAGACAGGACTAGAGAGTGGAGTTAGACTAGTCTAATTGAACTCTGAAAGAAAAATATGCAGAAAATTTAGAGATGGCATTTCCTTCCAGCTCTGAGAATTATTCTTTCAGTTAAAATTGGAATAGAACAAGTAAATATTCTATTGCTGAATTGCTGAATATTAGCCAGCAAAGTGAAGTTTTTGCCTCAAAGTATTAAAGTAGGTGGTAAATGCAACAATATTTATTTTTAATTCAGATTTATTTTTGCCTGAAAACTTCCATATGTACCATTCCACAGGTGAATGAATATTGCTGTAGCATCAATATTATAAATACAATTTAACCTGAAACATGTCACATGATCATTCACTTTCTATTGCCCTTCTAATCTAAGTCCGGTTTTGCTTGCATTGGGGAGGAGACAACACACAAACACCACATGAGCAAACTGCAGAATCAAGCCAAGTCTCCCAG
>NW_007747501.1:6224-6490 GCF_000696425.1 Galeopterus variegatus
TCTGCCTCTGCCTGCTGCCAGTTTTCACAGGCAGATCCAGGGCTCCCCATATGAATTAAGGAGTGCACATAAGAATAGGAGCTGGTGATGGTCCAGCTACAGTTGCTGAATTCTGCCTTATTTTCTGAGTTTCTGTGTTACCGAGTTCAGGTGTCTTCACCCCACACTCTCCGCATCTCACCAGGCTTCACCTCACGCTGTAGAACTGGGTTTCTATCTTGGTCCTTTTTCTTCAGCTCTGACTAGTTGCCTTGATGAGCATTCCA
>NW_007747501.1:12145-12384 GCF_000696425.1 Galeopterus variegatus
TTGTACGCTGCATCTCAGGAGTTTTCCATGGGACTGAGCTCCTGATGCTCAGAGTGGTAGCTTGCTCAGTAATGCGTCCTCTCTTTCTTTCTCTTCCATTTCCACATTACTCTGTTAGGGCATCTTGGGATTATCTTGCAAATAAATGACTTGCACCTAAACCCTTTCTCGAGGTGCATTTCTAAGGTATCCCAAGCTAAGACAACCACCATCTGCCTCTGCCTGCTGCCAGTTTTCAC
>NW_007747502.1:0-835 GCF_000696425.1 Galeopterus variegatus
AGTGGTGAGAGTGGGCATCCTTGTCTTATTCCTGTTCATAAGGGAAAAACTTTTATCTTTTCCCCATTCAGAATAATATCAGAAGTGAGTCTGTCATATGTGGTTTGTATTGTGTTGAGATACTTTTCTTCTATACCTAATTTGTTGCCAGTTTTTATCATGAAGAGATGTTAAATTTTGTCAAATGCTTTTTCCGCATCTATGGTTATAGATAATCCCATGGTTTTGACCTTTGATTACGTTGATGTGATGTATCACATTTATTGATTTGTGTATGTTGAACCATCCTTACATCCATGGATGAATCCCACTTGATCGTGAGATATAATTTTTTTGATGTGTTGCTGTATTCTATTTGCTAATATCTTGCTGAGGATTTTTGCATCTATGTTCATCAAAGATATTGGCCTATAATTTTCTTTTTTGTTGTATGTCTGGTTTTGGTATCAGGGTGAAGCAGGTCTCATAGAATTAGTTTGAGAGAATGACTTCTGTTTCAAATTTTTGGAATTGTTTAAAAAGAATTGGTATTAATTTCTCTGTATAGGTTTGGTAGGATTCATCAGTAAAGCCATCTGGTCCTAGGCTTTTTTTTGATGGGAGACTGCTGATTATTGCTTCGATCTCTTTGGTTGTTATTGGTCTGCTCAGGTTGTCTGTTTCTTCTTGGTTACGTCTTGGTAGTGCATATGTGTTTAACAATTAATCCATTTCCTCCAGGTTTACAGACTGGTTATGGGTGTTGGGGGGCATGGCTGAGGCCCCCAGTCCTATCCGCTCCCTGGCTTGGTAGCCCAGGGGACTTCTGGTCCTTTTAGATTTTATAGGTGTTCTT
>NW_007747502.1:1248-10072 GCF_000696425.1 Galeopterus variegatus
TCTTTGGTTGTTATTGGTCTGCTCAGGTTGTCTGTTTCTTCTTGGTTACGTCTTGGTAGTGCATATGTGTTTAACAATTAATCCATTTCCTCCAGGTTTACAGACTGGTTATGGGTGTTGGGGGGCATGGCTGAGGCCCCCAGTCCTATCCGCTCCCTGGCTTGGTAGCCCAGGGGACTTCTGGTCCTTTTAGATTTTATAGGTGTTCTTTGGTTATGTAAGACCTTTACTAGTCAGTATCAAACTTTGTCTCTGGTCTGTGGATATTTTGTTTTTTCTTTCAGTTCTGTGTTGGATTATTTGCTGTTCCCACCACTTAAACTGTGCACTGGAACTAATTTGTTGTCTTGTGCTTACTTCTAAAATGGGGGAACTTTCTGTGGGGACCAGTACTTGAACCCTGTGGTGGAGCTAAATTGTTGCTTTGCATCTGATTCCCTGGGGAAGGCTTTTTGTGCAGCTCAGGTTTTAGTGGTTGGCTTTATAGGCAATTCCAGGTCACATGAGATCTAGTGCACCTGGGTTGTGTGGAAACTCTGTTCTGTGCCTGAGTCTTTTCAGCAAACTGCACCCCCTGCAGTTCTGTATTCCTGACCAGTCTCGTCTGAGTGGTCCTACACTGACTGGGGGCAGATCAGCTGTCCTTGCTGTGCCCCAGTGTTCCCCTAGTGGGCCCATCTCCCCCACCACCTGTGCTTCAAACATTTCCCATAGGACGGGCTGTATGCTGGTCCCTTGCAGTGACTCACCGGCCTCTGAGTGGCTCCTCTTTTCAGTTGTCTGTGGCCCCTCGCTCCTATGCGAGTCCACAAGAACCCTATTAGTGGTCTTGCTGTCCTGGGGGCCACCAAGGCCCTCTTCCCCCCTGCTGCCTCTAAGTAACTTCATACAAAGGGCACAGGTGCGGTTTCTGCCAGCTCCTGCTCCATGTGCTCAGCAGCTCCAGTCTTGACGCAGCCAGGATTCAAAACAGTCAGAGCAGTTCGTTCTTTCTCTCATCGTGGCTTCTCCTGCCTTCATGCACTCCATACACCTCTCCTCCTCTTCCCCTGAGCTCTAGCAGCCCCAGCTTGGCTGTTGTGTTGCTATTAAGTAGTTGTAAACTGGTTGATTTGTGGGAGAGAGAATGATGCTGGGACCGTCTATTCCCCATCCTCACTGGAAGCCTGTCTGAGTTATTTTGAAGATACTGTCTTCAAGATCAGAAATTCTTTACTCTGTTTGCTCTAGCTTGCTGCTTAAGCTCCCAGTTGTGTTTTTTATTTCATGGAATGACTCTAGTTTCATGAGTTCTGCTACATTCTTTTTTAAGGTATTATTAACCTCTTTGTAAATTTACTCCTTTGTATCCTGAATGGTTTTCTTCAGTTCATTGTGTCATCTTCTTGTATCTCATTGAGTTGCTTCTTCTTGGATCTAATTGAGTCACCTCTACTTATATCTCACTGGAGTTTCTATATGATTCATTTCTAGTGTTTTATGCTCTACGGGGTCTGGTACTTCAGTGTTACTGTATTCCTTTGGTGGGCTCACATTTTCTTGTTTTTTCACATTTCTAGTATCTCTGGTCATCTGGTAGAGCACTTGCTTCTTCTATTACTCTCCTTCCCTGGACTCCACGATGACCCTCCTTGTGTCGATGTAGTAGAGTGGTCAGTGGTCGCCCTGCACAGCAGCAGTAGCTGCTGCTGTGGTAGCAGGCTGCCCTTGTGGTGGCAGTGGTTGTGGAGGTCACTTTGGCAGGCTGCCCATGTGGCATTGGTGTCTCTAGTAGAAGCAGGCTGCTTGCATGACAGTGGTGGCTGCCTGGTGGCACTGGTGGCAGCTTCAACTGGAGCAGCCACCTGCCTGTCTGCAGCGTCTACAGATGTGGCCCATACAGCTTATGGTGTCCACTGTGGCAGTGGGGTTACCTCACACTGGTGGCAGCATTGTCTGCAGCTGCAACTGCCTCCCTAGTGTGTACAGTGTCTTTGGCAGCATCAGGGTCACCTCATGGGCATAGCAGCAATGCCAGTGGCTGCTGCAGCCTCCATCATTACTGTAGGGTCTTCAGCAGCAGTAGGATTTCTTCATAATGGCAGCAGCAGCACCGGTGCCTGCAACTGCTTCCCTGGTATCTGTAGTGTCCTTGGCTGTGTCCTTAGTGGCAGTGGGGTTACCTCGTGTGGGTAGCAGTGGCACTGGCAGCTACAACTGCCCTCTCATGTCTGCAACGTCCTTGGTGGCAGTGGTATTAACTTGAGGCAATGGCAATGGCAGAGGTGGCTTCAGTTGCCTCACTTGCATCTATAGAGTCTGCAGCTGCAGTGTGGAGCCACCTGCAGGACAGCTGCTCTGTGGGGAGCTGCTCTGCAATGGGCCTGGGACTGGACGATGGCTCTGGCAACTGTGGCAGTGGTGGCTGTGGGCCTGTTTTGATTTTCTTCTGCAGGAGGTGTGCACCTTGAGCACCTCTAGATCACCATCTTCCTGAAAGTCTAGTTTAATGGAAATAGAGTAAAAAGGACAGTCATTATCTTTTGTACTTCAGCATTTAGGCCCAATAAAATTCTGTGTATAATCAACCTAACACGAATCAAACACAATTAATATTAAACAATGCATAACATCCTAAGACTATTAATTTTCAAAAATTAAAATTGTTTTTTCATATATTTAAATCAAGTTAACATTATATAAGTATCGGATTTCATCTATTTCTCTTGAGCAAATTTAGGGTTGTTAGAAGTTTAGAAATTATTGTTTTCTGGATATTTCACATTTACCTTTTAGTTTTTTTTTTTGACATAAATGTGTATTTCACATGTATTATATCTCCTAACTTATCTAAAAAGTTTTAGCTTTGAACAGGGCCTCGTTTTCTTGGACGTCACATTTACTTTTTTTTTTTTTTTTTTTTTTTTTTTTTGGGGTTTTTATAAGTATCGGATTTCATCTATTTCTCTTGAGCAAATTTAGGGTTGTTAGAAGTTTAGAAATTATTGTTTTCTGGATATTTCACATTTACCTTTTAGTTTTTTTTTTTGACATAAATGTGTATTTCACATGTATTATATCTCCTAACTTATCTAAAAAGTTTTAGCTTTGAACAGGGCCTCGTTTTTTTGGACGTCACATTTTTTTTTTTTTTTTTTTTTTTATCTTGAGGCATTTTTAGCTTTGTTAAGGATACCAGTGACAAAAGGATCAACAAGCAGTTAAGCTCTTCCTTCTTTTATAACTTGTTATTTTTTGTATATTATTTTACTTCCTTGTTGTATTTTTTGTGATTTGTTTTACAAAACTCATGTATTGCTACTTGTCAGCAATAGACTTTCCTCAGGGGTCTTTTGGCTTCTCATAAACTATTGCAATAATTTATTGAAGGGTTTTCACAACACACATACATAAAACATTTTGAGATTTTATATGTCTTAATGTGTGCTGACTTTGCTATAAAATATCTTTAACTTTTATCATTAGCTACTCCAGTGTTATCTCATAACGTTCAATAGCCATGCATAAAACATCTGATGATTATGCTGTTTGAAATCTAGCTTCAAAGATTGCAATTTAAATAATTAGGAAATTGGTGAAATATTTTTCTTGCATTTCACTTATTTTTTTTTCTCCCAACTACTAAAATACATTTCTGAGAAGTACTGTAATTGATTGTTACCAACACATACCAGGTGTCACTTCTGATTCTATTGAAACAGAGATTTTAGCTCATTGCTGTAATAAAATATTCTTATGTGCAGATTCATTGCAAATGCAATGATAGAATGAGACCAGTGATATCATTTTGGATCTGATGCATAATAATTCCTGTAAAAGTTTAGCTCACATGTCATGCTACAAAAAATTGGCAACCAAATTGGAGATTCTTAAGCTTCATGAAAAATCAATTTTGTCTCTAGATTCAAATGAATGAAAATAATTGTTTTAATCATCCTTCACCATGATTTATAATTCTTAATCTTTTGACATTGAAATGAAAGAGAAGTAGCATGGTTTGTTTTCCAAGAAAAGCCTAAGTATTATGTTTATATCTTGTTTCCAAAGACAATGCTTTTAGTAGCCCAGGCCGTCATACAATAAAGATTGAGTGGGGAAAGGCAAACGCAACACATCTTATAAGCAGATAAGGTATAATAGGGCTAAATATCAGTTTAGAATATTTATAATCAGAGATAATTTTTAATAATTTTTTTAAATGTTAGTCTATAGAGTGTATACCACGCTTCCACTTCTGAAAGTTCCCCAGTAATATAAAACTGGGTTAAAGTCATTAAGGAAAATGTGAGTCTCAAATGACAAGTATAAGCACTATGATATAATGTATTTCTGAAGAAAATGTGTTTCTTTCGTATATGAGGATCTCCCGTTATTTTTTATTCTTCCCTTTAACTTGACATATATTTGGAAAGAGAAAGGAACTGTGTCATGCTAGCTTCTCCCTCCCATACTACACGTCATAAATTTCTACGTGGTACTCAACGTTAGACATGTGCTGCAGGTACTATAGCGGCCACCATCCTGTGAATATAAGTCAGTGTGACTTTGCCTTTTTCTCTTAGGTTATTGTGATATGAGCACCCATCAACCAATTCAACAGCACCTCATTTTTCCTTTCAAGTTTCTTCTATCCCAATAATTTTTGATGAAGCTGGGGTTACTTGGGTAAGTTCAAAAAACTTTTATTCCTGTTAGCTTTTGCTATTTATGATCTTTTATCTAAGAAAGAAATTTTAGACTGGTACCTAGAAGCTAGAATTACCATATGGTGAATTTTAAATAATCTTTCCTGCAGGCTTTTGTTGCTTTCTGGGCTTAGTGGTGAATGTCGAGGTCTAATCAAAGTGTCAAGAAAGCGGAAATTGATTGTAAATTTCAAGACAGCAGTTTTTCAGCTTCAAAATAGTTATAAGATTTTATGATTGATTTCTCCTATCAGTTTTGGAATACTATGTGACATCTTTTCAGATAAAGCCTCATCCTCACTTTCTTTCTCCTCTACCTGGATTGCAATTCCTTCTGAGATGATTGAAGTGTAACCCCTAGATTTCTTACTCTTGTTTTTATATGCTTTATCTACATTTTGTCTATATCTCTGTACTTCATTTTGATTATGTTCTTCCACTTACACACCAGTTTAATAGTTTTCAGGTAGATTTTGGCTACATGCTGGAGATTTTTTTCCCCCAAAAATGTAAATATTACCATTGCCCTATAGGAACTTATGGTGTAGTTTCATATACATATATATATATATTTTTTTCCACAAACTTTTTTGAAGTACCCTCATATATATATATATATATAATTTATGTTTATAGGATATCTTTAATCATGGGTTCAATGAAAAGTCAACTAGCTTTCTGTTCAATATTTACCTGAATAGTACGTTATATCATACATTTCTGATAGAATCTCATAAAGTTACTTATTTAAAATCTCTACTCTTTGCACTACTCAGAGTCTTGGTATAGTTGGAATGAATTTGAAAGAAATACAACCAATTTTGAATTAGAAATCTTGGCATTAATAATGGTTGATTTTTGTGTGTAAAATTCATTTGAAGCTTAGAGTGAATTTTGATTTAACTTTTACTTATTTATTAATGAATTTTATTTATTTCCAATTTTAGATATTTTGCATTGATAATTAAATTTTTGGTGCAACAGAAGTTGGAAAGAAAGACAAGATTTTTTTTATATATTCAGTAATATACATAGAATGTTTTGAATATTCAGATTTCCAAATAAAGAATCATCTTTAATCCCTTTTTGCAGACTTGAATATGTGATCAATGGCCCTCTGTAACAGTAGTGTTATCTAAAACAAGTTTTGAAAGTAAAAATACATTATGTATCTTTGAGCAAATACATAGGATGCTCAAAATTAAGATCTGACAACTTTATTGAAAATCAGCATTTAAATCATATCACTTAAAATCCCATGTTCAACAATTTTTAGAAAAATTTAATTTGTTGGCAACAATATTGAATAAAGGGAAAATTCTGTATGACTTTTTAATTTTAAGTTATGATTTTGTGACTATAAACTGTCACAATATATTCTTTTTTATAGAAATTTTAATTGATGTACTCTCAAGTTTCTGACTGGCCAAACCATGTTGGGAATAATCTTTTGCTATTCAGTCTATCATGTAGAATACATATGTTCATAAATATTTATTTATATATAAAAATTATATTTTTTCCAGAAAGCATTCAGTGAAATTATTTGCGCAAAAAATGTAATATTCAAACCCTTTCTGAGATGCAAGAAAGAACCACTCCTAATTTTATAATAATGAGTTATCTTTTAATATATACGTTTTTAATACTTATTGTGTGGCTCAGAACAGTTTTATATTATATATATTATGTATATTATATTTTAAAATATAAAAAACATAAGGTTTTATCATTATTTTTGGAATTTAAATGTAAATTGATATGTTTATGTTGAAACCTTGAATAGTGTAATAACATTAAAAGTGGTTTTTCTGTATTATTTTATTGTTGGTCTATGAGAACAGATTGGAGGCTTGTTGTTTGTTTGTTTGTTTTATTTTGTTTTCAGATAGATTTTGGCTACATGCCAGAGATTTTTTTTTTCTCCCAAAATGTAAATATTATTGTTGCCCTATAGGAACTTATGGTGTAGTTTCATTTGCTAATATAATGTATAAAAATAATTTATCTGAAATAAAACCTCCTTAGTCACTCAAAATAAGTCAGATGAGCAACATTTATGTTTTTCCAGAATATAATGTATATTTTTAAAATGACATGATAACTCTGGATTTTATAAGTAATAGTAGTTATGGTGTAGTATCAGAAAGTTCAGAGCACGTGAATTATCATTATTAATATTGAAGAGCATTTTGGACTGGGGGAATATATAAGGTATGCATAGACAAATCCATTTAGCAAACATATTTTTGCTTATACAAGCAAAGATAAAAGGTGAATCATGATTTTATTTCAGGAAATTTATATTTTATTGGAATAAACTCACATTTTTCCAGAAAAAAAGGCCTAATCTCAAAAGATATTTTAGTTTGTTTATAGGTAATTTATTCAGTTGATATTGAAATAATATATACAGAACAAAATTTTTATATTTGGGGTTGAATTTTGTTTATTTTAATATGTTGTCTGGATTGACAATCTCTCCCTTTAATTATCCAAACTAAGTGCTTTTAATCAGAAGATGAACTGGATACAGTATGTATACTAATGCATTGGTGCAAATACATCATTCATGGAAAAGCAAGTAATGGTAGAGCAAAGATAGACCACTGCAGTTCTATATATGTAGAAAATAAAGCTTATTCATAGAATATTAATTTGTAATCAGTGTTATTGGTGTGATCTATGTCCTGACATTTATACTTTATAGAATATCATTTCCTCTATTTGGATGCTATTTAAGAATATTAATTAGGGATGAAAAAAATCGTTAAATTGTCTGGAAAAACATTAGACGTCATAAGTTATAAATATATATTTTTTATTTTATCAGAATCCACGGCTAGTTGTGTTTGTCATTTGGCAACTCTTCCTAGGAATGTTTTCTTGGAAATAATAGCTGTAAAATTAAGTTATGTGAATTACAAATGGTTAAATTCAATTATCAGTGAGTTTTATTAAGATCAAGAAAACCAAATGGGAACCAGCTTATCTCACTTCTGAGTAATAGTTGTTGTCCTATGAATTTTGGTCATCAATGTTACAATCACTATCCCTAGTCAAAACAGTAAAATGTCATTAGAAAGAAATAATAATAAAAATGAGACTTATTCTGGTGTTACTCAGTTACATACTCATGTTCATGCAAATAAAATTAAACTTGAAGATAGAAATACGCATCAAAGGAAATGAGCTCAATCAACCATAAAAAGATCATTTTGAAATTCCTTAAAGATTCTGTGCCGTTAGATTGCTTAGAAGTCTTATTCATTAGAAAAGCAGGATTTTTTTTTTAAGGATGGAGTTTGTTCTGATTTTGTTTTATTTCAAAGTACAATTGTATAATATTTTATGCTCTTACATACAAAAACATATTTAAAATTTATATTGTATGAAATTGGGTACATATAAAGCTAGGTGCCTTTCTACCTGATAAGCTTTTTAAAAATAGTTTTATTAAGGTATAATTGATATACAAAGAATCGCAAATGTTTAATATGTGCAATTTGGTAAGTTTGGACATATGCAAATATCTGTGATACTGTGATCACAATCAATGTAATAGACCTACCCAATACCTCCCAAAATTTGTGTACCTTTTTTTCTTTTTGTAGTAAGAAAACTTAATGTGAGATCTACTCCTGACAAATTTTAAAGTGCACAATACCCTACTGCTAACTATGATCACTATGTTGTAGAACAGACTGCGAGATTTTATTCCTCATGTATTACTGCTAGATTTTATTCCTCATGTATAATTGTTGTAACTTTGTACCCATTGAACAGCTCCCCATACCCCCTACCATACAGCACCTGCTAACCACTATTGTATTCTTCGCTTCTGTGAGTTTGATGATTGACTGCGAGATTTTATTCCTCATGTATAATTGTAACTTTGTACCCATTGAACAGCTCCCCATACCCCTACCATACAGCACCTGCTAACCACTATTGTATTCTTCGCTTCTGTGAGTTTGATGATTATAGATGTCTCATATAAGTGGAATTATGCAGTATTTGTTCTGTGACTGCATATCTCAGTGTAACATCCTCCAGGAATATCTGCGTTGTCACATATGGCAGGATTTTATTTTATAAGGTTGAGTAATATTCCATTGCATGAATATACCACATTTTTT
>NW_007747502.1:11033-12384 GCF_000696425.1 Galeopterus variegatus
TTTTACATTTTTGAAATTGACTTATAGAAGTTTCTTTTATATTTTGGAATTGAACCCCTTATCAGTTATTTAGTTTGAAAATACTTTCTCCAGTTCCATAGGGTGCTTTTTCACTCTATTGATTGCTTCCTTTGCTGTGCAGAAGCCTTTTAGTTTAATGTAATCCATTTGTCTATTTTTGCTTTCATTGCCTATGCTTTTGGTATTATTTATTTCCAGGAAATCATTGCCAAGATGACTGTCATGAAGCTTTTCCCCTATATTTTTGTCTAGGAGTTTCATGGTTTCAGGTCTTACACTTAAGTCTTTAAACCATTTTGAATTGGTTTTTGTATGTGGTGTAAAATAATGGTCCAATTTCATTTATTTGTATGTAGATATCCAGTTTTCCTAACACCATTTGTTGAAAAGACTATCCTTCCCCCACTGTGTATTTTTGGCACCTTTGTCAAAAGTAGATTGACTGTATGCGTGGGTTTTTTGGGTGCTCTCTATTGTGTTCCATTTGTGTATGTCTGTCTTTATGCCAGCATCATAATGTTTTGATTGCTGCAGCTTTATAATATAATCAGAAATCAGAAAGTGTGATGTCTCCAGCTCTGTTCCTCTTTCTCAAGATTGCTTTGGTTATTCTGAGCCTTTTATAGTTTCATGTAAATTTTAGAACTGCTTTTTTATATTTATGTAAAAGATACCATTGGGAGTTTGATGGGGATAGCATTAATCTGTAAATTGCTTTGGGAAGTATAGACATTTTGTAAATATTAAGCTTCTCAATCCATGAATGTGAATGTTTTTCCTTTTATTTGTATTGTTAATTTCTTTCATCAGTGTTTTGTAGTTTTCAGTGTACAAGTTTTTCATCTTACTGGTTAAGTTCATTCTTAAGTATTTTATTCTTTTTTGAGCTATTGTGCATGGAATTGTTTCCTTAATTTCTCTTCCAGATTGTTTATTTTCAGTGTATAGAAATGCAACTGATTTTTGTATGTTAATTTTTTGTCCTGTAACCTTACTGAATTTGTTTATTAGTTCTAACCAATTTTTGGAGGAGTCTTTAGGACAGTTCAACATATAGAAATCAATACACTACTTTAACAGACTGAAGGATAAAAATAGTGTAATCATCTCAATAAAAACAGAAAAGGAATTTGACAAATTTCAAAAAAATGTTCAACAAGCTAGGCATAGAAAAAATTTACCTCGACATTATACTCAATGGTGAAAACTTGAAACCTTTCACTCTATGATCAGGAATAAGGCAAGGATGCCCTCTCTTGACACTTCTATTCAGCATAATATTGGAAGTCCTAGGAAGAGCAATTTGGCAAGAAAAATGAATAAAAGACAC
>NW_007747503.1:0-575 GCF_000696425.1 Galeopterus variegatus
AAGTCTTAGATATGGAAAGGTTTTTAATACCTGATTTAATACATGGAGTAGATATTGATTGCTCAGATTTTCTTTCTTCTTCTCTCAGGTTGGTAAGTTGTCTCTTTCAAGGAGTTCATCTATTTCATTAAAATTGGACATTTTCTTCAAATAAGTTTTTTTCATCATATACTCAATTATTACTATCTGTAGGATCTCCTTTTAATGGAAGTGTTACATAAATGTGAGTTACTCTTTCTTGTCAAGAAGCATCACACAAAGTAATATTTTTAAATGCATGACACTAAAAAATTTAATGATAAAGAAAATCAGTTATAAACACAATTGTGAAATCATTGAGAAGATATGACATGATGATGTATGTTCTTTATTACTAATGCATTAAATACAAGATCTAAGGAGCATGCCAAAAACATCACCTCCACGTGGGTGGCACACCACACCCACCACAATAACCACGGCTCCCAAAAAAGTGGCTAGATGCCACAACCCATCACGCTGATGGTCTGCCAGACACTGGAGTGCATTGACACAAGGAGAGTCACCAGCAGAGACCAAAGAAAAGAAGAGGACGT
>NW_007747503.1:1891-12384 GCF_000696425.1 Galeopterus variegatus
TACCTGAAGAAAAACGGGTACCCTTTAAGGATGTTTTTAAGGTTAGGAAACAAGAATAAGTCAGAAGGAGCCAAATCGGAACTGTAAGGTGGATGCCTAATGATCTCCCATCGAAAATCTCAGAAAATTGCCTTTGTTTGATGAGAGGTATGATCAGAAGCATTGTCATGGTGAAGGACTCTCTAGTGAAGATTTCCAGGGCATTTTTCTGCTAAAGTGTAGGCTAAATTTCTGAAAACACACTCATAATAAATACAAGTTATCATTATCATTCTTTGGCCCTCCAGAAAGTCAATGAGCAAAACACCTCGAACATCCCAAAACACTGTTGCCAAGATTTTTGCTCTCGACTGGTTTGCTTTTGCTTTTTCTATTATTTATTTATTTATTGAAACATAATTGATTATACATATTTGTGAAGTTGAATATCAATACCTGTGTACAATATGCAATGATCAAATCAATATAATTAGTATATTCATCATTACAAACCATATTGATTATTTGTGTTCATTAACCAATTTCTAATTAAACCTCCTCCCCCTCCCCTTCCCCACCTTTGGTAACCAGTTCTGTTCTCTCTTTCTAAATGTTAATCATATTATTGTGATTGCTGTTTCTTTCTTTCTTTCTTTCTTTCTTCCTTCCTTCCTTCCTTTCTTTCTTTCTTTCTTAATTATTTACTTATTTATTTATTTATTGTTTTTGATTGAGCCACTTCCACCTCTTGATAGCCATTGCTTTGAGTGTATTTTATCTTCAGGATTGTACTGGTAAAGCTATGTTTTATCTCCTGTTATAATTATTCAAAAAAAAAATCCTTCAGGATCTTGATCCCACTGATTTAAAATTTCCATCAAAAACTCTGCTCCTGTCTGCAGTTGTACTAGGCACAACAGTTTGTCACCCATCAAGTGGAATGTTTAGTCAACTGTAAGTTTTCAGTCAAAATTGTGCAAACTGGTGCAATTCAAATGTCTGTCACGTTGGCCATTGTTTCTGTTGTTAATTGTCAGTCTTCATTTAGGGCATGAAAAAGATTAACTTTTTCCTCACAAATTGTTGTAGATGGTCTGCCTATGCAATTTTCATTCTCAACATCGTCTTATCCCTTTGTAAAATGAGTTGTCCATTTCTGTACTGCTTATTTCTTTGGGACATTGTCCCCATAAACTTTTGGTAAAGTATCAATGATTTCACTATTTTTCCACCCAAGCATCACCATAAAATTGATATTTGTTCTTGCTTCAATTTTAGAATAATTCATGTTGCTCTAATAGGGACCTTTTTCAATTTTAGTTTTATCCTTTCTAGTACCTCAAAATATATCCAGTTTAGACATGTTATAACAAATTACCACGAGTCTATTTTGGTGCAAAAAAGTTTTGAAACCATTCATAGTATTTTCATAATATTCATTTTCCATGAGCTTTTTGAAGACCCCTTTTATAGGCTCAAATAACTACTGTAATTTTATTTTAAAAATAATGTAATAATTTTTTAAAAAATAATAATATGTTAATGATAATTTGAATATGTGCAATAAGTATATGATATAAAAATAAAGATGATTTTTATTGGTGATGAAGTCTCAAATATTTTCTATGATGGTTTTCTGCTTATATTCATAAATGAAAGANCTTATCCCTTTGTAAAATGAGTTGTCCATTTCTGTACTGCTTATTTCTTTGGGACATTGTCTCCATAAGCTTTTGGTAAAGTATCAATGATTTCACTATTCTTCCACCCAAGCATCACCATAAAATTGATGTTTGTTCTTGCTTCAATTTTAGAATAATTCATGCTGCTCTAATAGGGACCTTTTTCAATTTTAGTTTTATCCTTTCTAGTATCTCAAAATATATCCAGTTTAGACATGTTATAACCAATTACCACGAGTCTATTTTGGTGCAAAAAAGTTTTGAAACCATTCATAGTATTTTCATAATATTTATTTTCCATGAGCTTTTTGAAGACCCCTTTTATAGGCTCAAATAACTACTGTAATTTTATTAAAATAATAATGCAATAATTTTTTAAAAAATAATAATATGTTAATGAGAATTTGAATATTTGCAATAAGTATATGATATAAAAATAAAGATGATTTTTACTGGTGATGAAGTCTCAAATATTTTCTATGATGGTTTTCTGCTTATATTCATAAATGAAAGAAATGCTAAATTTCAGTTAGAGACTGTGAAAAAAAATAAGACAGTATTTTCTATTCATATTTATTATAGATCACCTACATTCTTTCCATGGCCCCTGTGTACCCTAAATAAAGAATTTCTGTTTTAGGAAAATAGAAGGCAGTATGATATGGTTTAACCACTGAATGTGAGCAACTGTGTGTTTGCATGTGCACATCCTATGCATGGTGGATACCAAGGTTGAAGAGATCAGAGAGGCAAGATCCTGCAGGCTTTCTTACCAATGATGACAATTTTAGACTTTAACCACAAGGCGACCAAAATCTACCATAGGATTTTTGATGGGGTAATGCCATGATGATTTTTTTATTTTTAGAATGCTCATTGAAGTTATGATAAATGTTCATGTCAGCCACAGGAAAGCTAAGCAGTTGTGTGTATGACATTCCACTTTAAGATTAGGGTGTTTTTTTAATTAAAAAGAAAGTCTAGAAAATCTATTTTTAGAAAAGAATCTTGGCTCTGCCATCAGATACCACTGCTCCTAGTTGGCAAATGCCTTTGTTATATCCTCAGTTTTCAGAGAAGGGTGTCCATTCCACCTTAGTTCAGATCATTTTTGAAAATGTGCTCTGGCAGGCAGCCTCCACTGCCCATGTGAAGACAGGAGAATGCCTGAGTCCAAGACAGAAGCTGGAAACAGCATCCCCTGCCTGGCAAAAGGAATGAGCATGCTAAAAACACCACTTCCACATGGGTGGTCCAATATATCCACCACTACAGCTGCTGCTGTCACAATGGTGGCTCAACCCCACAGTAGCAGCCATAGCCACCATACAGGTGGCCTGCCACCTGCTTGACTGCATTGACAGAGAAAAGGCACCAGCAGAGACTAGGAAAAGAAGTCTCTCTCCTCAAAGCTCACTCCAGAATAACAAAAGAAGAAACCGCTCTATAAGATGACCAGTCATTAACATAGACATACTAGAAATAGGAAAAACAAAGAAAATATTACACCTATTACACCACCAAAGGAATATAGCAATTCTCATGTACCAGACTCCAAGAGTAGGAAACCTTGAAATATGTGAAAAGGAATACCAACCAACAATCTTATGGAAACTCAATGAGATATGAGAAGATTCAGTTAAACAGCATAATGAAATGAGGGAAAAAAAACCCAGGATATAAAGGAGAAAATTCGCAAAGAGATTAATAACTTAAAAAAGAATGTAGCAGAACTTTTGGAACTGAAGGATTCACAAAATGAAATAAAAAATATAACTGGGAGCTTAATCAGCAGTTAAAGTAACAGAAAAAAATTTTCTGGTCTCCAAGATAGTGTTTTTGAAATAATCCACATGGATCAAAGGGGAAAAAAAAGGAAAAATGAATTTTAAAAAATGAAAAAAAACTAAGAAAGTTAGCAGACAACCTCAAGCACACAAACATCTGAATCATGGACATTCCAGAAGGGGAGGAGAAAGGAAAAAACATTTAAAATCTGTTCAATGAAATAATAAAGCTTCTCAAGCATAAGGAGAGAAATAGACTTTCAGTTCTAAGAGGCACAAAGATCCCCAAGCAGATTCAAACTAAAAAAATCCTGCCTGAGATATATTATAGTCAAACTGGCAAATCTCAAAGACAGAGAATTCTAAAACCAGCAAGAGAAAAGTGTCAAGTCAACTATAAGGGAGCCCCCATCAGACTAATTGCATACTTCTCAACAGAAACTGTACAAGTGAGAAGAAAATGGGATGATGTATTCAAAATACTAAAGTAAAAAACTGCCAGCCAAGAATGCTATGCTCAGCAAGACTATCCTTCAGAAAAGAGGGAGAAATAGTGTATTTCGAAGACAAACAGAAATTGCAGAGTTCACCACCACACAGCCAGTACTAAAAGCAAGGGAGTCCTGCATCTGGAATATAAAAAATTATAATCATTACCACAAATACAAAAGAAAGAACAAAATCCACTGGTAAAACAAAATGCAAACAAGTAAGAGAAAGAAACAAAATCATGCCACCTCAAAAACCCAACAAACACTGCAGGCAAATTGGAAAAGGGAAAGAAAAGAACAAAAAATATTTAAAATATCCAAATAGAAATCAGTAAAATGCCAGGAGTGAGAAAAANAAAAATCCTATCAATAACAACCTTAAATGTAAATGGATTAAACTCCCCTCTCAAAAGACACAGACTGACTGATTGGAATAGGAAGCTAGACCCATCTATATGCTTTCTTCAAGAGACTCACCTCACCTGTAATGACACACGCCGATGGATAGTGAAGGGATGGGAAAAGATACACCACACAAATAGAAAACAGAAATGAGTGGGAGTAGCCATTCTTATATTAGATAAAATAGACTTTAAAAACTTTAAAACAAAATCCGTAAAAAGAGACAATGGCCTTTATATGATAATAAAGTGGCCTATCTAGCAAGAAGACATATCAATCATAAATATATATGCACCCAATGCCTGAGCACCCAGATGTATAAAGCAAACACTATCTAAGCCTAAAGAAAGAGATAGACACCAATACAAGTATAGTAGGAGGCATTAACACCCCTCTCTAAGCATTGGACAAATCATCTAGGCCAAAAATTTACAGAGAGACACAGGATTTAACCTACACCTTAGACCAGTCGGACCTGGCAGATATGTACACAACATTTCATGAACAACTACAGAATATGCATTCTTCTCATTAACACATGGAACATTCCCCAGGATAGACCACATGCTAGGTCACAAATCAAGTCTCAACCAAATTACAAAACTTGAAATCATTTAAAGTATCTTTTCAGACTACAGCAGATTAAAACTAGAAATCAATAGCAAGAGAAACGCTGGAAACTATACAAATACATGGAAATTAAACATGTTCCTGAATGATCCATGGATCCAAGAAAAAATTTAAAGGGACATCAAAATATTTTTTGAACCTAATGAAAATATATACACATCATCCTAAAGCCAGTGGGATACTGCAAAAGCAATATGAAGAGCGAATGCTTTTGCAATAAATTATTACATCAAATGGCAGGAGAGATCTCAAGCAAACAACCTAAAGCTACACCTCAAAGAGCTAAAAAACAAGAACTATCCAATCTCAAAATTAGTAGATGGAAATAAATAATTAAGATCAGAGCAGAACTAAATGAAATAGAGACCTTCCAAAATGATACAAAATATCAATGGAATAAAAAGTTGACATTTTGAGAAGAAAAATGAAGGAGACAAACCATTAGCTAAGCTAACAAAATATAAAAGAGAGAAGATCCAAATAACAAAAATTAGAAATGACAGAGGAAACATTATAACTGATACCACAGAAAGACAAAGAATCATTAGAGGCTATTTTAAAAATTTGAAAACATGGAGGAAATAGATAAATTTTTGGACACATACAAACTACCAAGACTGAACCAAAAAGAAATAGAAAACCCACACAGACCAATAATAAGCAGCCAGATTGAAGCAGTCTATCTATCCAACAGAGAAAGCCCAGGACCAGATGGCTTTACTGTTGAATTCTACCAGACATTTAAAGGAATTTATCCCAATTCTCTTCAAACTATTCCAAAAAATTGAAGCAGAGGCCATTCTCCCAAACTTTCTATGAGGCCAGCATCACCCTAATACCCCAAACAGACAAATGTACAACAAAAAAAGAAAACTATAGGTCAATATCTTCAAAGAACATAGAAGCTAAAATCTTCAACAAAATATTAGTATTCAAAACACATCAACACATCAAAAAATTATATAGCATAATCAAGTGGGATTCATCTCAGGGATGCAAGGATGGTTCAATATATGCAAGTCAAAAAATTGATTAAGCCACATCAACAAAATCAAGGACAAAAACTATATGATTATCTCAATAGATGCAGAAAAATCATTTGTTGCTGTTCAACATCCCTTCATGATAAAGAATGTCAGCAAATAAAGTACAGGAGAAAAATATCTCAACACAATAAAAGCCATATATGACAAATCCACCAGTATCATATTGAATGGAGAAAAGAACAAGACAAGGATGCCACTCTCACCACTTCTATTTAGTGTAGTATTAGAAATACCAGCCAGAGCAATTAGGAAGAGAAAGAAATAAGGGGCATCCACACTGTAAAAGACAAAGTCAACCTGTCCATTTTTGCAGATGACATGATCCTGTATATAGAGAAACCTAAAGACTCTACCAAAAAATTCTTAGAGCTGATAAAAATTTCAGCAAATTTGAATGATACAAAATCAACTTGCAAAAATCAGCATTTTTATAATCAAAGAACAAACTAGAAGAAAAGAAATCAAGAAAAAGTCCCATTATAGTAGTCACTAAAAAAAGAAAAGAAAAGAAAAAAGAAAAAAAACCTAGTAATCAGTTTAGCCAATGAGGTGAAAGATTGCAACAATGAGAACTACAAATCACTGCTGAAAGAAATTAATGAGGACACAAAAAGATAGAAACACACATACCATGCTCTTGGATTGGAAGAATTAACATTGTGAAAATATCCATACTACCCAAAGGAATCTACAGATTCAATGCAATCCCCTTCAAAATGTCAATGACATTCTTCACAGAAACAGAAAAAAAAATCCTAAAATTCATATGGCACCATGAAAGATCTGAGCAAAATAAAATAAAATAAAATAAAGCCAGAGGAGAGACCAGAACTGAGGCCACCAGAGGTGTGGGAAAGGAGGAGGGTTTGTTAGTGAAAAATTGGTATAGGGCCACAAAAAATGATTATATTTGTGTAAAGATATATATAGTAATAATAAAAAAAGAAATTAGATATCATTAAAAATAAATAAATAAATAATAAAATAAAATAAAGATAAAACATTGACTCTGTTCCTAACAAGTATCATGGAATATCATTACAGGTCCCTATAAGGGAATATGAAATAGAACTGGCTGTCATTCTGTATCTTCTAAAAGTTTGGTTAAAACAAACAGAAATTGATATAACATGCAAGATTCAAAAAGAAGTGGACTTCATTAGATTTTAAATCATAGAAACAACATAGAAAAATATTTTTTAAGTACTTTTTTGTCACTTCAAATATTCTGACCTCTAAAGTTCATCATATTGCCCAGTTTGTTCCATTTTTTTTTTTCATTTACTGATGTAACTAGTCATAGTTTTCAATAGTTATTCAACATTACATAGAGTTTATGTTTATGAACATACTGAAAATAGTTGTTCAGCCTTTTATTTGTTTTAAGAGGTAATTAGCATAACCTGGTTATGGTGTTTATTTCTAAACCCCCTGCCCTACATTGTAACAATAGTTTCTTATCCACATCCTTTAGAAAGTATATCTAAAAGCAAACAACATCCTGTCACCATCCAAAGATAAGACAATTATATATGTAACTAAAGTTATAAACAAAATAATACTATAAGTAAATTGAAAGATAAAGGTAATATTTCTCTTTACCTGCCTTGCAAGTACCATCTCAAATAAAAAGTCCAAATTGTCTTTAATTTCTTTATCATTTAACAAGTTCATAATACAATGTACTAGTTATTTCTAATACATTTTAACCTCAAAAGGATCTAAGGTCAAATTTTGTACTTCTCACAATCAAATAAAAGAACACTTTTATTCAAAACAAGAGCAGAAACAAGGAAAAATGTCTATAAAAAAGCTAAAGATCCTCATATCCTGTAACGATAATTATCAGCCCCTTCAGCTGAAAAAATATCAGGGCAGCTCAGTTCGAATGATCTTTTTAAATATTCTCTACCAATCTGCTCTTAATTAGAAATCCATTAATAAATCAGATTTCTCTTTGCCCAGTAGAGGGCAGCACTACCTATGGAAACCAATACATTGCAAGGTTCTTGGAGAGTTTGTGAATGAATGACCCCATTAACTCCTCTACCTAGAATAACTCAATATTGCTTCTTGAAACAGAGAATCGAATCCAAAGTGACTAAGTGGCAACAGAGACATGAGAAGTAAAATGTGCACATAGCTAAGCAATAACTAAAGAGGAGCTGTGGCCGTACCAATAACTCTAATGCATTTTAATGTGAATTGTAGAGATATTTTCAAATAATGAGTCAAATAGAAATGCACATGAGAAACAGAAATTAGACAATTCTTCAGAATTAATATTCAAGAGTAATATTAGAAAAACATATCAGTTTTCTTCCTGCTTACTAAAATTAAGATAGGTAAAGTTTTGATGCTCTGAAAGACATCAAAATTTGGGAGGACGTAAATTCCAGCTATAAAGATTTTACTCCAGTTGATTCTCCACAGTGATTGATTTAATCTTTTGAACAAAAAATCCCAAATTAATGATACAGTTTTAGTTCGCTATATAATATGCCTTACGATGATATCAGTATCCTAGCAGCAAAAATTAAAGTAATATTTCCTATTAAATATCCTTCTCAGAGATATTGAAATAACGACAAAAAGATGTTTTTTTCAATATTTGAGCACCTTACTTAAAAAACCAAGTAGCTGCATTATGTGTGTCTAGAAAACAACATCTACTCTTTCCTACTATATATAGTTTCATTTGTTTCTACTCTATAAACTTTTTGAACCAGCTCTTAAAAAACTGCTGTGCAAATCTGTCAATTATACAAGTTTGACACATGTTGTCTTAGATAAAATGTTTATCGTCAGACATCTCCACAATAGTTCTTCATTTTATGTATCCCTTTAAAACCTATTTGACTTTATTTGTAAACAGAAGTATAGTTAATTATTTGAAAAATACTTTATTCTGGATAGACCCCTTTTTCAGACTGAAGATTTAGGAAGAAGAAATTATGTTTTCTTTACTTTGTTTACAAATTAATATTTGATGATGATGATGATAGAGCTTCCATGGGATTTCTTCATGACCCCATTATTTAAATCTTGACTCAGAGGAATTTCTGAAAAAAAATTAAATAAGCATAAGTGTATAGTCAGCTTCTGCTGCTTATAACAAAATACCAGAACCTGGGTAATTTATAAAGAAATGAAATTTCTTTATTACAGTTTGGAGACTGGGAAGTCCAAGGTCCAGAGAACACATCTGGTGAGGATCTTCTCTGTGGTGACTGTCCATTACTCACAGGGTATCACATGGCAAGAGAATGGGCTGAGCAGGAAAGCTAACATTTTCACTTGCTCTCCGTATACAGCTACCAGAACTATGCACAGGACAACGCATTAAGCCATCAGACATTACTTCATGAATGGATCAATCTATTCATGAGGGCACAGTCCTCACAATCCAATCACCTCTTAAAGGTCCCATTTTCTGCCACCATTTTGGGGAGTTAAGTTCCAGCATGTGCTTGCGAGGACGTTCAAACCACAGCACATGAACATGAGTTAATCATTTCTAGCTACTTCATGTTGCAGCACCTAAATCAACACTGCCATATGCTGGCTCTACTATGAGAGCTCTCTGCAGGGAGAAGAAATTGGTAAATTGACAGAAAATTTCCATTCAACATAATTACTATTAAAAAAGGTACTGTCTTCAGAAATCTGTAGGAACCAATGATAATTTACTTTACATTTAATCATTTGACCTGAAAAATATGAATCCAAATATTTTTTCTATCATAAAAAATTTATTGATATAAACTATTTAGTGAGGAGGAAAAATGCTAATCTGAATGAGGGAAAAGTACTTTATGACTCACAGAGAAATGCTCTTAGTTTAGTTTTAGGATCTGCCACTTACCTGGGTTTACCTCAGTTATTATATCGGTTCATTGGGAGCAACATTATCTTCCTTGTAAAGCTGATGCAGGCACTACAGGTAAATGCATGAAGAATCTTCAAAAAGTTCATGAAAATATTTGTGTTATCTTTTAATTCTATTTTTTCATTGAACCATTTGAAGTACCCTTATATGTAAAGCACCTATAACGACCAGATGTGTTTGTTATCTACTAAATGCTGATGACTCTTATTAGCTCTACACATTTCTTTTTATCGGATGTTGGGCAAATTATTAATTTCTTTGAATCTCTTTTTAATCCCTCAAGTTGGAATTATAATACCCACCTATCTTACCAAAGACTGTTGTTAATTTGAAATGAGATAATAAATGTGAACGCATGAAAACACTTTGCAAGTGACAAAGTGCTATATAAATATTAGTGTATGTAATTAATTGGGAGTATATACAAAAATTAAAACTGGCATAAGAAAAACTTTATTTCATACTCCATCCTCTGAGAAAATAGTTTAGAAAGACCATTCTGAATGAAAGGCTTTCAGTAGCTTGTAGAGAGCAGGTCATTATTTATAACACCATAATTTTGTATCTGTTTTGTGGAAATCACGTTA
>NW_007747504.1:0-3781 GCF_000696425.1 Galeopterus variegatus
CTTTAAAAATTCATGCTTCCATATATCAAGTAAGAAAGGATGTACCATACATGAAGCACCATACATGGAATAACAAAGAAATAGCCTGCTTTCCTCCTTGAGTTATATATTTGTAAGTGCTTTAAAATTGGCATCTAAACTGCACATACATTATCCCACCAGGGTCACATAATGGTGTCATTCACACCTCCCACAATATGAGATGGGTGGGTGGGTAGAAGGAAACACCTGATTTTGTTAAATACTGCCTTTTTTTTTTTTAAACACTGCTTTGATAAGGACTGGATCATCTCATTTTAAAGATTTTTTAAAGGGGAAGATCCTAGAATAACCTTGATTTGGGGGAAGGGATGTCAGATTGTTACTAGGCAGGCTGTTCCCTTGGCAACAAGAGCAGCCATAAAAGAGTATTGAGAGCTATCTAGAACATCCTTGACTGTAAAAATGCTGAAATACCATTGAAAACAGAGGCCTGATTGACATTTGGACTATATACAATTCTATTACAACAAATGAATACAAATAATGCTTCAGATTTATTCTTCACTTCAGAGTTTACCAAATATTATTTCATTTGATTCTCTGACAACACTGTACTATAGACAAGACTGGCATTAACTTCATTTAGAAAACATAACTGTGATAGGCAATCTAGGAATGGGCTTCTCCTTTTTTGTTCTTTTGTTCTTGTTCTTCCTGTCAAAGGATAATAACAAAAACAAAAGTGATGCCCAGTTTGAAGATGAAGGAAAAATAATTTCCCAATAGACAAATTATCCCCAAATATGAAACATAAACATAAACTATCTTCAACAAAATTAGAAGACACTTCAACCTCAACCACAATGTATGAGATAGAGCTGCCAAATGCAATAAAGGTCAAACAGGAAAATGCCTGGAGAGGATGTTTACAGGTCCAGATTTCAAAGTCATTACACCAAAAAATTCCAAAATCTGAGGGAAAAACTCAGTTCCTTGTCTGAAACAATGGAAATGGGATGAGTGCAAACAGTAGCAGATTCCTGGAGACTATCTAGTACCAAAAAGAGCAAAAACAAAGGAGGAAATACAGACATGCCAGATTTACAAGGAGTCTGCAGACGAGACAGAGGAGAGGAAAGAGACTCCGAAGGGGAATAACCCTGCAGTTGCCAATCTTTGCTGGCTGGAGAGAATAAAAGGTTATAACAGCTCTCTGAGACCCATAATCATTGTCATAATCATTGTTAAAAGGAGCTCTGCTGTAACCCAGGGAAGACTGTGTAAGTCCCAAATGCTGACCTCCCCATCATATAAATTCATATCAAATAGATGAGCAAGAAAGAAACTCACTTCATTTAAAAATAAGTAGTAATTGAGAATGACCCTGCACAATGTTCATACAAAAACACTACAAGAAAAGGAGGAAAGGAACAGGAGAAACAGAAGCAGATAAAAACCACACAACAGAAGAAATGAATCCACTCAATGCATAAAAAATGTGACCAATTATGCTGTCATAATTCAAAGAATTTAAGGAAACAATTTATACAGAGATATAGGTGATCAGAAACACTATGGTAAAACAACCAAAGGAAATGCAACCTAAGCTAACAGAGTTCAGAAAAGAAAAAAAAAAAAAAAAACCATCCCAGAAATAGGGCCACATCATAAGGAATACAGAGCACATAAACTAAACTAACAAAATGCAAAGAGGAGATAAGAGATAAGGTGGAGTGATTTCTCCATTTTGATTAATCAGGGGCTCAAAATATAGCACTTAAAATGATAAGCATGTAATAAAGGTATAAAATATTTACAAATATAAAGGTAAACATAAGCAAGGAAATAATATCATCTATTAAAACTGTGCAGCAGAGGAAAAGTAGAAGTATACTAATTGGACATTTTTCTTAGCAGGAAGTCAACAGATAGCATCTAACAAATTAAATTTACTAGTGTAATTAAAAATAAGTTAAGAAAACCACTGGCAGAAAAAGCAAAATGTAGCAAACACAGATGATATAATGCAAGTGTAGTGTACAGTGTACATTGTTGGTTATTTATTCATTATGTTTCCTCTCCCTCTTCCTTCCTATCGGAACCCTGATTTTGGTCATATATCCCTCTCTTCTTCACACAATTATGTGCTTTAGAGCAGTGGTTCTTGACTAGGGGCAATTCTGCCTCCTAATATCCAGGGACATTTTTGACTGCCAAAATTTGGGGGGATGTTACTGGCATTTAAGGGAGAGGCCAGGGTGAGGAGATTGGCTCCAGGCCCAAATCCTACATGAGATCTTTCAGGCTCAACCATAGACAATTACAAAGGCTTTGCTTAAAGGCCTTATAGTCAGTTCACTGCAGTCTCTGGAAGGAGTTGTAGTCAGGGCTCAGGACCTCTTGGATGTCCATACACCTAGCTGCATTCCTAGCCCAGGCAGCTCCATTCTGAAGCCTCCTTATCAGGGGGCCTTGGCTGAGACACTTCTCTACTCTGACTCGGTTTTCCACTCCTAGCTCTTGCCCCTCTCCCTACCCCTAGTCCCCTGTGTCCATAAGATGGCAGAAACCTTTTGATCATTTATCCTCATCAGTGAAACAATTTCCCCTGCCTGCATTTGCATGTCATCTTATTGCCCTATGCCTGGTGCTGGTTCATGGGGTGTAGGTCGGGGGAAGTGGGGGGAAGAATGGAACAGTGCAGAGCCAGCACTACTTTCCTTTTTGGTTTCTTGCTTATAATAATATTATGCCAGTAAGTCAATGAAGACTTGACAATTGCTTTCATTTTGGCTGTCTTAACTGACTACCTCAACACTTCAGCACAGGGATGCTAAACACTCCGCAAAGCACAGAACAGCCTTCCACAGTGAAGAATTATGTGGTCCATAATGTCAACAGCACTGAGGCTTTTGGGGGAACCTGACCCCATCACCAGTGCCAGGGCCAGTAAGTTCATGGAATGTGCTTCTGGAGAATGTTATTCATCTAGGGGCAGACAGATGACCAAATAAATTGGCCCAAGATACTGAAGTGAACAACTTAATATTTCTTGGTTGGGGAAGAAGTTCCCTCAATTTTTGTTGTGCTGGACATGAACAAGGAAATATGTAGCCCTTATTGACACTGACAACCATCTTGTGAACATGTGGGGAAAAAACTTAGGGATAAAGTTTATACTATGCCAGAGGAGAGAGGGAGAGAACATGGGTCCTTGATAACATTATAGCTGACAGAACTGTGGCTGAAGCCAACTCCACATTTGGACCTTCAGAAATGTGTAATAATAAACTTTGTTATGATTTAAGACAGTTTCAATTGGAGTTTTCTTACTTGCAACAAAAAGTATTGTTACAGAACGATAAAAAAATGTAAAAGCAATAAAAACAGAAAGCATAATCTAAAAGCAAAGATATATTACATACGAATAAATATAGACTACACTAATCTATTAAATAAGGATCTTAAAACTGAATCACAAAGCAAAACTCACCTTATATGTTAAAATAAAATATCTAAAACAAAGTGACACAAATATAAAAAAAAATAAATAAAAAGACGGATATCAAGCAAATGCAAGCCCAAATAAAGCATAGGTCATAATCTTAATACCTGACAATTTAAATTACAGGGTAAAAAGCATCCAATGGAAAAAGCTATTTTTATAATGATAAAGGTAACAACTACAATGAAAATTTAAGTCATTAATTTGTAAGCACCAGAAAACATAGCCACATACTATGTAGGAAAAGAGTAAAGTAAAAACCATAGATAACAAAAGGAGAAATTAACAGAAATT
>NW_007747504.1:4170-12384 GCF_000696425.1 Galeopterus variegatus
CTATGTAGGAAAAGAGTAAAGTAAAAACCATAGATAACAAAAGGAGAAATTAACAGAAATTCCTAAGTAAAAAAGATTTTTATTTTCCCCTCTCACAATCCATTACAAAACACAAGGGCCAAAGGAGAAACAGTTTATAAAAAATCTCAAAAATATATTTAATGAAGGAGCTATAATTTGTATAAATTATATCATATACAATAATAATAGATTTTATATAGTGCTGTGTTCTCTGAAAAGAGAAACTAGATCTTGCACAGAAATTGAGCCAATATAAAGAAAACTTAACATGGTAGTATTTTGGTACCCATGATTCTGTGCAAAGGGAGAGGGGTTTCTACTTGGACTTCTATGACAAGTGACTCTTTCAGGAGTGTAAAAATTGTTCCATGTTTCTACTGTTTGTGATACTTCTTGGTATTGGGAAAGAGAATTAGTGGGGCTAGAACTGCTGGGCTACTCTAATAGAAGATATCCCAACCCTGACTAAATAAGAATACTACTCATACAGGCAGTCTACACTGTCCAGGTAATAAGACAAGGATAAAATGATGTAAAGTTAATAAACACTATATGTAAAACAAACTCTGATAAGCACACAAAGACAGAACTTTCTACTAAAGTATGAACAGAAAACAAAAAAGTAAAATCTTAGTTCAAATTTGCATGGAACTACATAAGAGTGGACATGTTGGTCAGAGTAAACAGAACCTGGAGAAAAATCTGGGTAACGTCATAAAAACAGAAAATTTTCCCTTGGCTAACAAGTTTTAATTGGATATTTCTTGGAGAACTTTAGCTTTTCTCTCATAATTGCCATCTATTGCCCTTTTGCTCTCTATATATACTAGGCATACTGCCACAGATTTCTGCCACTTTAGTGTCTCCCTTCTGCCTCTTTACTGCTCAGAAGAAACATGAAATAAGGTGTTCAGCACATGGTTTTTCTTAACCCAAGATTGCAATATCCCCCCAAATTTGCTTGTAGTTGAGAATGGACTACATAACTCATTAAAACCAGGGCAGTAGAATCTGCCAGCACTAGACTTTAAGGGCAAAGTTAACTCAGAGCTAAGATGTAGGGTTTTTAAGGGTGGGGGGATTGAATAATACATTATGAAGATAAACATTTCAGGATGACTGACCAGTTCAAGCTGGGCTTTCTCACTTCTTTGCGTTGGGCTGCAAGGAAAAGTATCTTATACTATTTAAAACCAAAAAATCCCACATCCTGGGGATAGAATCAAGTGAGAAACAGATGCTTCAATCAAACTTCCACTAAATATAGTGATAACTATAATTTCTTGCTCTGCTATAGTAGACTTTTAGTCTTGAAAAATGATTCTAAGATTCTTGCAAACAGACTGTCAAGTTTACACAGCAATACTACTAAGTTTGGTGACTACAGTGAAGTAAAAGTTCCTGTATAACAACAGGAAAAAGTAAATTGTACTGTACTTTCTTGTTTGGAAAGCAATAGATTGCTATGTGTATGGCCAATAATAATGTCTAAGTACTATTTAATATTAAAATAGTTTTCCTCATTCTTTCTACTTTGAAAGCAAAAAGGAAAGAGATAAAGAACAGAAATAAAAAATAACAATATTTAAGTCACTCTCTCATTCTGGAAATAAAATAATATTTTAATTCATTTCCATTAAAAAACAAAAGTTTTCTTACCCCCACAATAAGCACATTAACCACATTTTCACATACAGGAAACCAGATACATTCAACTGTTTACAAGACATGTCTATATAATACATTTACATTCATGTGAAGTACATGAACTTATTTAATTGTATATATTTATGACTTTTGCATCTGGTACCTTTAAAATAACAGATATATAATATGTTTATTTTCTAAAAGTCAGTTCATATATGATGATTTAAGGTTAGGAGAGTCTCTTCTGAAGAATTACAATAGTTGTATTTATACTATAAGAATTCAATAATTTTTCTAAACATAAGCCTCAAGCTAAAGCTTTAGAAATTTAAGTTATGTAACTTGCAATGCATGGAGTTCTTAGCAGGTGGCACTGTTTGGATACAGTTTTAGTCATTTCAAGTGGTTCACAATTATTTGTGGATTTGGGGAAGAAAAAGCACCAAGGATAATAATTTTTTTTTCATATCACAGATGAAATCCTAATACAGCGATCTCTATTTCCCTTCAATATCTAATCATCTGTAAAGAGAATTTATTTCAAATGTTCAATTTTTAAGCTTTATTAGTGAGATCAACTGATACACAGCAAATAAGAATAGAAATGGCAAAAACAGATGCTATACCTAACACCTACTAACTTAATAGAATTCAAATTTCTTCTATCATTGATGATTTCCATTTTTGAACTGAGTTTCTTAGCTCTAAAAACAACTCTGAAAATAAATGCAACATTTATAAACTTGTCAACTATATCTCTTAAAAAGAAACTCTAAGGGTGCCTATCTTGCCAATATATGAAACAAATATTTTCGTGATGAACAAAGCACCTCTTATGGTAAGGAAATACATAAAGAAATATTTTCTACAAATTAATATCCGAACTTATGTGCATAAAGGTACAGTTCTTCCAGCTACATATGTAATATTTTAAATAACACACAATAAAAAAATTCAAAGCATAGATTGAAAAATAACCCACATGCTAATATTCCAGTTATTAAATACTCCAGCATATACATCACTATAACAATTGGGAAAATTTTTCTAATCTAAGTGGTCAATGAAATTTCTTTGGAAATATACTTTTTAAAAAGTACCCAATATGTAAACATGTCTGTCAAATTTCAACACAAGCTAAAGGCTTTTACAGCTAAGATTCAATCCCATGAAAATAAAAGTGTATACAGAGGCCGCCTCACCAGACTCTGCAGTACACAGCACTACTGGTGTGACTTTGGTACAGGTCAGCTGGGCTTTTATGTTCCTTGTCTTTACAATAGGTACATGGTAAACATATTAACAACAACAGACCTTTATCACCATAGGTTGTGTTACTCACAGAATGCTAATAAACATTGCTTTAAACATTTTTCGACTGTGACAAAAGTTGCTTACCTAATATATTCAAAGAATCCCCTACATTTAATAAGTGAATACAGACATGTATAAGGAAAAACATAAATTACTTGCTCTGACAGTTTTGAGTCAAGGTTTATTATGTATCTTTTTCTACTGAACATGTGATTTTTATAAGTTGTTCCAGCTTCTGCTGAGAAGATTTCATTTCTTTTTCCCGGTGTTTTTTTTGTGTTCATGCACTTCTGTTTTGCTAGTTATACTCTTTCTCCGAGTTGAGGTACTAGGAACAACTGCACTAGAAGGTCCACTGGTAGCTATACAAAAAAAGAAATACTATTGCTTAGATTTATACAAGCAATCCAAGTTCAAATAATACTGCTGAATGACAAAATAATTCTTATTATGATTATGATGTAAATAAAACATTCTAAACATTCAATATAACATTTTTAACCTTCTATTTTTTAGAATGCAACACAAATACAGAAAAGTAATGACAATGGGCTGGGTACACAAAATAAATTTCTCATTTCACTCTATATTCTTCCTGGGAAACTAATTCATTTCCTTCATTTTTAACTACCATCCATTGTGCTAATGACTTTCAAATTTATATTTCCAGCAAGGATTTTCCTTTATCTCAAGATATAGTATATTAACTGCCTACTGAAACTCTCTTTATAGATATCTGACAGCAAACATAAACCTAACACGTTTTCATTTTCCCTATAAATATCTATTTCCTCCTGTATTTCTATCTCACCACTATCTAAAAAGATAGAAGGTTAGAAAACTAGAAGCATTCCTGACTTAGGACTCATCCTTCCACATCTGAACCAACATCAGTGCCTAATGAGTTTTCAAAAAGTTGTTCTAGGTGGAGTTACACTTTTCCTACGGATGGGTAAGCTCCTGTCAGACCAATCTTCCTGCAGTTAAAAGGTATACACTTTGTATAAAATATGAGGAACAACCACCTGAAGATACTGAAGAGTGAACAAAAGCAGGCAGTTACTAGAGAAAAATCAAGACTCGAAAAAAGGGAAGAACATGGGGTGAGTTTCCCCTTCTTTACAGCTTTTAGCCTGAGGACAGGCCCCAATCTACACCATGTAGAATGGCTAAAACTCCAACATAAAATCCAGTCTTACTAGAGTAAAGAACCAGAAGACAAGTACTGAGACAACTTTAGCTGCTAGAAAGTGAGGTGGGAAATTCCAGAAGGGGGAGCCCACAATTCTATGTATAAAGTGCTGATCAAATCTATGGCCTAAGCAGAATAAGCTCCAAGGAGACCAGCTAAGGCTAATAGAAGTGAACTGATATTTGAACTTTCAGCCACTTCAAGGGACACAGTTTTGCAACCTGAGTTCAGCCAAGGTTAACTCTTTGCTTTAAAAATAAACAAACACAACACTATTCTATGGTGTAACAACAGAAATAACAGAATCCAGAGTTTCTATAACATATCATTCACAATGTCTAGGATATAATCCAAAATCACTCAACATACTAAGAAATAGGAAAATGTATTTCTTGTTGAGAATGGGCAAATTGACAGAGACCAATCCTGAGATGAGTCAGATTAACAGACAAGAATTATGAAGCAGCAATTTTAATTATGTTCCAGGATAAAGAAGCATATACTTAAAATGAATGAACAGATACACAATCTCTGTGACAAAAAAAAAAGCAAACACACACACACACACACACACACACACACACACACATAAAGAAGAATCAAATAGAATGTCTAAAACTAAAGAATAAGTACCTGAAATAAAATATCCAAAATAAAAACTGGATGGGATTAATGGCAGAACGGAGAAGACAGGTAAAAGTAATCAAAAGCCTAAGCATGTCATAGTCAAATTGCTCAAAACCAAAGATAAAGAGAAAATATTGAAACCAGAAAGAGAAAAATAACCGATTGCATACACAAAAACTCAAGTTAACTAAGACTTCTCATGAGAAACAATGGGAACCAGAAGAGAGTGGAACATTATTAAAGTGCTAAAAAAAAAATACCCAAAACTTTCTAACCAGAATTCTCTATCCAGCAAAACTACCTTGCAAGAATGAAGATGAAATAAAGACATTTTTTCAGACACAATAAAATGAATAGAATTTGTTGAAAACAGACCTGCACTACAAGAAATACATATATGACTGTTTAGAATAAAAGAATAATAATCAGAAGGAATAAATAGAAAATATAATAAAGTAGTAGACTAACTCAAACATATCAATAATTACATTAAATGGTAATGGGCTATAAATACTACAACTATTTCTTGTTGTAATAAATAGTTGGCAGATATTGTTAGAATGACTTTTTAAAAAGCCAACTATATGCTGTCTACAAAAGTCCACTTTAAATATAAAGACACAGATTGATTGAAAGTAAACAGATTTTTAAAAATACCATGCATATATTAATAAGAAAGCTAAAATAGCTATATCCACATCAGATAAAATAAACTTTAAATCAAAGCATTACTAGAAATCAAAGAGGCAAATTTCATGATAATAAATGAGCCAAAATATTAGGAAGACTTTAAAAGAGCTCTAAAACATGTAAAGCAACAACTTACCAAATTAAAGGGAGAAATAGAAAATTCTGCAGTTGTGAGTGGAAACTGCTCTCTACACAACTGATAGAACAATCCCTTCCCTGACCACCAGTCCCCCAAAAGAAAAAACAGTAAAAACACAGAAGATCTGAACATTATCAGTAATCTTGATCTAATGGATAATGACAAAGCAGTATACATTAGGAACAATGAACTATAGAATGAACACTCTTCCTTTTTTTAGTTTACTTGATACATTCCAGATCGTACAAATGTTAAGCCATAAAACAAATCTCACATTCATAAGAATGAAATCATACAGTTTATATTTTGTAATAACAATGGAATTAAACAAGAAATTGATTAAGAAGATATTATCCAAACTCCCCCTCCTCTAAATATTTGGAATTTAACTAATACATTCCTAAAGACTCTATAAATCAAACAAGAAATCACAAGGTATACTAGAAAATATTTTTAACTGAGTGATAATGAAAATACAACATAACCTTTGTAATATGCAACTAAGGTGCTTAGAGAACAACTTACATTTTTAAATGTTTATATAACAAGAGAAAAAAATATCTATCAATCACTGACCTAAGAAACTAGAAATAGAGGATAAAAGTAAACCCAAAGTTAGTAGAAAATAAATAACAAATAGAAAATAAAGAACAAATTGATTAATTATAAAACAAACAGAAAAACAAATAGCTGAAACTTGGTTCTTTGAAAAGGCCAAGAAAATTGATAGAATGATTAAGAAAGAAACAGAACACAAATTACTAGTATCATAAAAAAGAGGTTATTACCACATTCATTAAAAGGATAATAAAGAAACAACAAAGTTGAACTTAGATAAAATGAACAAATTCCTTGAAAAATACAAGTTACCAAAATTAACACAAAAATGAAAAGGAAAATTAATCCTATCAAACATTTTTTTTTTTCCTTTTTGTCTTTTATCGTGTCCGGCAACGGACTGCAACCCTCAGTGTCACGCCCATACCGGACCGGGACCGGCAACGGGATCGCAACCCTCGGTGCTGCGCCCGCCCCTTGCTCAGCCAGTGAGCGGGAACCGGTCTGTATGTGGGATCCGAACCCTCAGCGGGAGCGCCACCGCGCTCCCGAACGGCGCACTGTAGCAGTGCGCCACCGGGCCGGCCCCTTCTATCAAACATTTAAGAAAGAAATTATCTTACAAAAACTCACTCATAAAAATAGAAAAGGAGGAAACACTTCCTAAATCATTTAATGAAGCTAGCAATACCCTAATACCAAAATCTGAAAAGGACATTACAAAAACAGAAAACCACAGACCAATGAAGATATAAAAATCCTCAAAATCAAATTGAATCCAGCAATATATATATATATGTATATAGCGCAGCTGTATATATATACACACACACATACACATATATTTATAAATATATATAAAGATCATACTTCATGACCAAATAGGGTTCATCCCAGGCATACAAGTTTAGCTTAACATTTGAAAAGTCAAATATAACATCGTTTTAACTTTATTACTTAAAAATATGTACAAAATGATGCATTTATTATATGTTTAATATGTAAAGAACAACAATATACTGTGATTTAAAGAGAATTCAAATCCTACCGTATACTGACTACTAGCTATGGGAACTGGTATAACTCACAACTTCTCTGCTACTTTCTCCATGTGTAATAGACATAAGAATGGTATTGACTTCTGAAGGTTATAGTGACAACTATAAGAATAATGAGAAAGTGCTTTGTAGTATAAAGAACTATACAAATTTTAACTTTGTGTTGTATATGGAATGAAACATAACTTACGTTTAAGATATTTATTCAGTTACCTGTAGCTTTACGCACTGATTAGTTACAACATACAAGTTTCAAATTTATTTAAGATATTGCCCCTGATTTATAAGGCCTGGTAATATGGTAGAGCTATAATGAGGTATCAGAGATAAAATTAGTAGTACAGACTGTCATCAAAATTCTTGTTTTGATAATCATCTAAATACACCATCAATGGAAGGGGTTGGGTTGGGTCTTTAAAGATGGGAGGTAAAAGGGAGAACACTTTAAGTGTAAAAAAAGTTGCATGAGTGCTAAGGGGATTTACTTGGGGAGAAGTGAAGAGAACGGTTTGACCATAGTATAACAACAATAGTGTTTAATGAGTGTTTACTATGTGTGCCAAGTACTTTATACATGTTATTGTACTCATCTCTGACAACTTTATAAAGTGGGTACTATTTCCCTGACTATGATTATGAGACTAAGAATCAGAAAAGTTATGAAACTTGCCCAAGGTCATATAGCTAATAAGCAGCAGAGCTGAGATTTTAATCTAGCCCTGATTCCTAAGCACAAACCCTTAACCTAAAGAATAATTGAGAGCACTAAGAGGAGGCAAAGAAAGAAGATACCTCCAGTAAGTTTACAATCAAAGCCTTGGAGTATATAGAATTCTCTCTAAAAAACCATATATATATGTATTAAGAAATACATATATATATGTAGAATAAGAAAAAATGAACAGAGTAGAAAGTCCCTATCTGGGACAAGAAAGTAGGAAAAAGAAGAACCATCAAACAAGAAAAGT